>NC_091174.1:48011169-48161169 GCF_040958095.1 Procambarus clarkii | reverse complement strand
CCCCATCTCCCCTATCCCCCAAAGCCTCTCCTCCCCCCATGCTCCCCCAACCCCCCCTCTCTCACCCCCCCAACCCTCCCCCTCACACTCTCCCCCTACCCTCCCCCACTTACCCCCCCTTACCCTCCCCCTCTCCCCCACCCCCACCCTCTCCCCCACCCCCCACCCTCTCCCCACCCCCCCAAGCCCTCCCTCCTCTACCAGTCCCCCATGCCAGGTCCCCCAGCTCCCACTGACCCCAGATCCCAAAGGTCCCCCCAGAGGAGAAGCAGAAAAGAGTCAGTTTCAGGGTGATGTATTCAAACATAGATGGGATCACAAGCAAGACAAGTGAACTAAGGGAAAGAGCACAAGAAGTGAACCCAGATGTAATCGGACTCACTGAAACAAATCTCTCTGGAATCATAATGAATGCCGTGTTTCCCTCGGAGTACACAGTAATAAGGAAAGAGAGGGAAGGTAGGGGAAAAGGCGGAGTGGCCCTACTCATGAGAAAGGAATGGAGTTTTAAGGTGATGGCTATCCCGGGCTGTGATGGGTTCAGAGACTACATAGCAGGCACCATGATAATGGGAGGGCCAAGAATATAGTAGCAGTAATATACAACCCTCCGCCAAATGACAGAAGACCCAATCAAGAGTATGAAAACAACAACATGGCAGTTAACACTATAATTGAGAGGGCAGCCTCTGCTGCCTGTAGAAATAGATCCCACCTGCTCATCATGGGCGACTTCAATCACGGAAGGATTGACTGGGAGAACAAGGAACCGCATGAAGGCGAGGATACGTGGAGAGCCAAACTATTGGAGTTGGTGACAAGAAACTTTTTAACCCAGCATGTCAGAGAACCCACAAGGATTAGAGGCAATGACGAACCAGCGAGACTTGACCTAGTCTTCACGGCCTAAGATATGATGGATTACATCACGCAGAAGTGCAAGGCCCCAGCAAACAACTTTGTCCCAGTCCAAAAGGAAAACAGAGAAATGAAGATGAGAAACCCATGGTTTATTCAGAGATGTAGGCTAGCTAAGCAGCAAAGTAAAAGAGCATGGAGAAACTATAGGAATAACAGGACACTGGAGAGCAGAGAAAGATACCAGAATGCCAGGAATGAATATGTCAGGATGAGAAGAGAGGCAGAAAGACAATACGAAAATGACATCGTAAGCAAGGCAAAGACTCAGCCTAAATTGTTGCATAGCCACATCAGGAGAAAAACAACAGTAAAGGAACAGGTTATGAAATTAAGGATAGGGGCGGCAGGATTCACTACAAATGACAAGGAAGTGTGTGAGGAACTGAATAAGAAATTTCAGGAGGTCTTCACCTTAGAGCAAGGAGAAATTCCAGAGATAAGTGAGGGAATAGCTAACCAGGAACCACTGGAAGAGTTTGAGATTACCAGCGGGGAAGTAAGGAAGTGTTTACTAGAGTTGGATGTGACAAAGGCTATAGGCTCAGATGGAATCTCCCCTTGGATACTAAAGGAAGGAGCAAAAGAACTGTGCCTACCACTCTCCATAGTGTATAACAAATCACTGGCAACAGGGGAACTCCCAGATATTTGGAAAGCAGCTAACGTAGTCCCGATATACAAGAAAGGGGATAGACAGGAGGCACTGAACTACAGGCCAGTGTCCCTAACCTGCATACCATGCAAGCTGATGGAGAAGATTGTGCGAAAAAAACTAGTGGAGCATCTGGAGCGAAGGAACTTTGTAACACAGCATCAACATGGGTTCAGGGATGGCTGGTCCTGCCTCACAGGGTTACTTGAATTCTACGACCAGGCAACAAAAATAAGGCAATAAAGAGAAGGGTGGGCAGACTGCATATTTTTGGATTGTCAGAAAGCCTTTGATATAGTGCCACACAAGAGGCTAGTACGAAAGTTGGAGATGCAGGCTGGAGTGAAAGGGAAGGTACTCCGGTGGATAGAGGAGTACCTAAGCAACAGGAGACAACGAATCTGTGTGAGGGGTGAGGTCTCAGATTGGCGAGACGTTACAAGTGGAGTCCGACAGGGGTCAGTCCTTGGACCTATACTGTTTCTGGTATATGTAAATGATCGCCCAGAGGGTATAGATTCGTTCCTCTCAATGTTTGCCGACGATGCAAAAATTATGAGGAGGAATGAAACAGAGGATGATAGTAGGAGGCTACAAGATGACCTAGATAGACTGAGTGAATGGTCCAACAAATGGCTGTTGAAGTTCAACCCAAGTAAATGCAAAGTAATGAAACTAGGCAGTGGAAACAGGAGGCCAGACACAGGATACAGAATAGGAGATGAAGTATTTAATGAAACAGACAGAGAGAAAGATCTAGGAGTTGATATCACACCAAACCTGTCTCCTGAAACCCACATAAAGAGAATAACGTCAGCGGCATATGCGAGGCTGGCTAACATCAGAACAACGTTCAGGAACCTGTGTAAGGAATCATTCAGAATCTTGTACACCACATATGTAAGACCAATCCTGGAGTATGCGGCCCCAGCATGGAGCCCGTACCTTGTCAAGCACAAGACGAAGCTGGAAAAAGTCCAAAGGTATGCTACTAGACTAGTCCCAGAACAAAGAGGCATGAGTTATAAGGAAAGGCTGCGGGAGATTCACCTTACGACACTGGAAGACAGAAGAGTAAGGGGGACATGATCACAAACTACAAAATCTTCAGGGGAATCGACCGGGTATACAAGGATGAACTATTCAACACTGGAGGGACGCGAACAAGGGGACACAGGTGGAAACTGAGCACCCAAATGAGTTACAGAGACATTAGAAAGAAATTTTTCAGTGTCAGAGTAGTTAGTAAATGGAATGCACTAGGGAGTGATGTGGTGGAGGCTGACACCATACACAGTTTCAAATGTAGATATGACAGAGCCCAGTAGGCTCAGGACGCACAAACTTCTTCGAGAAGAAGGACACGGGGCGGTAAATTCCATCATTCTGCTGCGTCAGTACAGCTCCGGCCCCTATATCACTGGCATCTACAAATAATGTAAACGGCGCTCCAAAATCTGGCGACACTAGTACAGGCGCCTCATCCAACAGTCTTTTGGTCTTTTCAAACGCTTCTTGTGCTGTTCCTTTCCACTCCCACTTCTTGCTCTTTGATAGCAAACTCGTCATAGGAGCAGCTATGGTGGAGAAATTTTCACAGAACTTGCGGTAATATCCAATCATACCGAGGTATCTCAACAATTCTTTCTTACTCCTGGGCACCGGGAAGTTGTCATTGGCCTCCACCTTTGTTCTTACCGGAGCAACCTCGCCTTGCCCTACTATATATCCAAGGTACTCCAGGCGGGCTCTTCCGAACTCGCTTTTTGCTAAGTTGATCGTCATGTTGGCCTTCTCCAATCGATCGAACAAATCTAAAAGTCGATCCACGTGATCCTTCCAGGAATCAGCGAACACTTCAATATCATCGATGTACACTGCACATCCGGTCACGCCTTGTAATTTGCAATATCTGGCTCACAACTCGCCAGAAACATGATCTTCTTACAAACGATCTGACTTCTCTGGCACCTCTTGGCTAGGCTGTCCTCCTTGGACGCCTGCACTCCATCGGTCCACTCTACTCATTGTTTCCACCCTCCGTTCCTCCTCGTCTTCTTCTCTTCACGTCCAGAGTCAGATATCTACTGTCTGTACCTCCTCTGTCGTTTTCATACTTCCATCTACTGCCATCATACTTCACGCCCTCGTCTTCACCGACGATCCTCCCTTTCGTCTCCTCATTTATTTGAGACCTCATCCTGTTTGACTTCCATCGAGTCCTCGGCTTTCTTCTATTCCTCCCTGCTTGTATCATCATCCTCTTCCCACACTTTTCACCTCTATACAACTCCATTTCTTCTCCTTCAACTCTTCTTCGTTCCCTAAAAGTTTTCTTCGAGCACTGTACTACAGCCAACAGCACTCGACCGTACATGTCGCTTTACCTCTCCTAGTGTGCTCATAAGCATCTCTCCACACATACTGTCTCTTCTCCTCTCATTTTCTCGGCTATTACTTTTCTTCACTATCTCTCCTCCACGTTTTCTGTGAAACATGTCAACTCCTGACGTCTCAAACAACTTAACTCCACTATCCATATGCCTCTGTGCTCGTGGACAACTTGACGCTCTCCTCCCTTCCTTAGTATGTCCACATCCTTCCTCATTCCTACTCAGCACAGTTGCATTCACCTTCCGACTCTTAATTTCAGCGGGCTGGGCTCTATTCAGGTCCGCTCTCTTCACATGATTCTTCTTTGGCTGGGTCATCTTCACTTTTGGACCTCACTGAGACTCCATTTTCCTGAGCTGGACCTTCATCAAATATATCTATTATCTACGCTATATCAACGTCGGTATCTTCCACCGGCTCAATCAAAACTGTCTCATCTTCTCCAGCGTCTTCCTCATCGGCCACCTCTGCCTTCATCACTAGCGAGACAGGGTACTCAATGGCTTGGCGGTCTCCTGACTCATCTCCTTGGATGTCAGTCAGGTTCACACTCTCAGGTGTCCCACCCGTGCCGTGGCCTTCTGGGCACTCCTCTGGCACAGTCTCCGCTATGGCTCCTGGCAACACCTTTGTCCCACACAAGTCATTCCCCAGGATCACTTGGATTCATGGAATAGGTATGTCGGGGCATACTCCTAACATCACCTCTGCCGACACATATTCCGACCTTAGCTGGACAGCACATACGGGCATGTCACTCTCAGACAATAACCCATCTTACTCCTGCCAGCTAATCGTCGATCATTCCCAATCAGGTTCTCGCAATCAAGCTCTGATTAGCTCCGGTATCTCTTAAGATACCAACTTCTACTTCAGGTTGGCGTCCTATACTGATCCAACCTTTGCTCATGAACGGCCTATACCTCTCGTTCACTAAGTTCACCCTCTGTGGTTTGTCTTGGAACATCTTAGCATATTTAGTTCGGGGGTCACACATGGCCAGGGTCACAACTCTTTTGCCCTGCCGGCAGTCTCGCATCACGTGACCCAATTCGTTACATTGGTAACATCTCATCTGGGAAAAGTCTCTTCTATATGTACCAGAGTGGCTCTGACTTTGTCCACTCGTATGAGAGTTCCTCGGGCCAGGCACACTACCTGCATTCTGTGGAGCTTTACTGGACTCTTGATTTCCTGGATCACGGTTAGTTTCTCGTTTAGCTCCTCCATCCTCACTTTCAGACGAAGTGCGCGACCTACTCTTCTGAGTTTTAGGGTACTTACGTTTATCTGCCCATTTATCAAAATTCTTCTCACCCCAGACTCCTCTGGGTCTTTCCTAATTTCTTCTTCCCCAGACTCCACTGGGTCTGCCATTGCTGCGTATCACCTCATTCTTCACTCTGTTCTCCCTCAAGCTCCTATATGCTTCCGTAATCATATCCGTCCTATCTGCGGCATCTTTCACATCCTTTACCCCCGCTTCTTGGATCTTGAACTTTGTTTCGGGATGCATCATCTCCAAGAACTTCTCCATGACCATCAGTTGCTTCAGGTCAGCGTAAGATCCAACTCCAGCAGCCTCAATCCACTTCTGGAATCGTCTTTCCAGATCCCTTGCTGTCTCAGCAAAGGGACATGTTCCAACTTTGATCATCTCTCTGAAGCGCTTCCTATAAGCTTCTGTGGTTAGCTGAAACGAGCGCAATATGCTGCTCTTTACTGTGGCATAATCCTGGCACTCTTCCAGTGACAATTGGGTGTATGCCTCTCTGGCTGCACCGGTCAATCTTAACTGGACCAGCTGGGCCCATTCCTCCTGTGGCCACTCCTTGATGCTGGTTACTTTTTCAAAATGCTCAAAAAAGCTCTCTGCCTCTTCGGGAACAAACAAGGGAATGTCCTTCTCCCTAACCCTAACATCCGGTGAGTGTGGTACCTGGGTGGTGCTCTCTGGCAACCCATGTTCAATCCTTTGTTCAGCCAAGGTTCTGTTCGCCTCTATCTGCATTTGTTTGGTTCTCTCCTTTTCTTTTTCGACTTGGGCTTTTTCTTTTTCGACCTGGGTTTTTCTTTCTCCACCTCTAGTCTTACTTTCTCTTTTTCTACCTCCAGTCTGGTTTTCTCTTTTTCTACTTCCAGCCTGGTTTTCTCTTTTATCTGGAGTTCTAATTTCATCTTTTCCAGCTGGAACTGTCTCTCCTTGTCCTCTCGTCGTTAGTGCATCTGGAGCTCTAACTGGAATCTCTCCAAGCTCCTATTTCGGCTACTCCTGCTATTGCGGCTACTCTTACTGCTTCTACTCGGTCCCTGGGATTTCACTTCAACCTGCCCATCATCCTCCTTTCCACTTTCAGCTCCTTTCTGGGCTCCGTGCTCTGCCGCTTAACTTTTGGCTCTTAACTGCCTCAGGATCTCATCCTTCATCCGAGCTACTTTAGATGCTTTCAACCTAATGCCACATTTTTCTGCTATTTGTTTCAATTGACCCTCGTGCAACCTTCCAAGTCCTCAGGCTTGCCTGACACCACAAATGCCTGGACCTTATCCATCTTGTCCTGTGAGTCTTCCCAAGAGAGAGAATATACACCTGTGGTCACACAGTTTATCTATTTCGACAAGGGGTGTACAAATCCACTCTTGGACAGGGTGTGTGTGTGTCAGTTCACTCTCCCGGACACAGGCCCCCAATTTATTATAGTTTGGGTTGGTGGAGTGCTTATACTTTACCAGGAGATCACACTAGGCACTTCTGGCTCTTGGAGAGGGGCGCAACGTCACATGTTTAGGGGATGCGGCTCCAACACTTAGCCTCGTTGTCACGTGCATACACCCACTCGAGCCGCTGTGACTCCCCACTCTCTCCTCATGTGATATGATCTCAATCCCCTTTGACTTACTAATTTTCCATCCTACCATGTCCACAGCAGTGGTTCTTGGTTCTTTCTCTCTCTTTCTCCTTCTTTACTATTTCCTGGGAAGCCTCACTAGGACAAGGGCAAACACCAGTGAATTTGAATACATTTCCTGGACAGAGCACATACACAATACATATACACATATAATAATGATGAATCCTACACTCTACACTATTTCAGTCAGGTTGCCCTCCGACACCATCAGAACTCTATCATCAGCTTATCAAGTGGTATCCTATCTCCTGGTTCACCACCTAATATTACCAACCTCCTCAAGTAGGACAAGTCTTATATTACAATGTTGCACTATCAGCAAGAGAATATATATATCTATGAACTTGTATAAGGAAAATCAGCGTATGATTGCAATAACATAAGTATATCAGTATAAATGTTCCTTGATACACAACAATGATCAATCGATCACACTATCAGTCCTAGAACATACACATCTGTAGGTAATCCAGCCTACGACTGTAACTTTAAACTTCAGTATAAAACACTCCTTGACATAAGAATGCAAACAGTCACTCACCTCTCACTGCGTCTTGCACGCTAATGACAACCAAACATTATCAACTCCCTACAATTAATCCACCAGAACTTCCCTTCCACCTCTGAAAGTTCACTACACTGATCTCTTCAGGTTCTACCGGGTTTAACTAAGAGAATCTTCTGCAGCTCCTCCAGGCTGCTACCATGAAGTTTTCCTTGAGCAACTACGGTGCTTCACCCGTCTGCTAGGGTCCTCCACAGCTCTCCTAGCTGCTACACAATGAAGTTTTCTCGAGCAACTATGGTGCTTCACCACCTCTACAGAAGCACGTGACACTCCTCTTCACTGCATCTGCTCACAGCTCGAGGTCCTCTCCTCCACTACCTTGGAGTCTCATCAACTACTCCCTCTGTGCTGGCTTCGAAGTTCTCAGCAACTTCTTCCCTAAAGACAAACCTGCAACCCTTCGACACTCCAATAAAAATGTTTCCCCTTAAACACATTAACAACAAAAAATAAACCACACAATATGTTTGGCTCCTATATTCATCTGCTCTCTACATACTGTGAGAGTGGACTCCCCCGTTTTGGGTGGGTCCATGCTCCACCTCGCCCGGCGGTCCTCACTCACGCTGGGAGGGTCCTCTGCCGCCAGGAGCTGGGCTCCGTCAGTTGGCTTCAGGTGGTCGACGGGAGAGGATGCGCTGCTCGTCCCTCCAGCTGTCTCTTTCATCTCCGTCCTCTCATTTAGGCTTCCTGCCTTACTAAAACATGTCTAACATATAAAAAACATGGGGGTCTACCACTGCAAACCACCTTAAGCCCATCATCATGCAGCAAAAATCTGCTATCAGAATAATAACTAACTCTGCTTTCAGACAACACTCAGCTCCCTTGTTTAAATCCCTAAACTTGCTAAATATTAACTCCATCCACACATTCTCTTGTGTCAACTTCATTTACAAAGCCCTGTTCATAAATGCAAACCATGCTCTGAAACTCTCCCTGGAGAGATGTAATAGGACCCATTATTACCACACCCAGAAATAAATATCTCTTTGTTATCCCCAGGGTCAAACTTAATCTGTGTAAACACTCTATGCAAATTAAGGGACCTAGTCTATGGAACTCACTCATTAGTGAATTGAAAAACTGTAAAACTTTTGCCTTATTTAAAAGCAAAACCAAAAAGTACCTAATCTCATCTTCATAGTTTCCTACAGTGAGCTTTAAATTTGCTGCGTACCTAGTGTTACCCAATCTCCTAATCTTTATGTATTTAACCCAAACAACCTTATCATTGTGTTCATTGCAGTCTTCTTTTATGTGCTAGCCATATGCTGTATTGTGCCTACCAATTTTTGTCAACTACCATTCAAGCTGTCATTGCAATCAATCTTAGCTGCCTATGTGCTTTATTATACTGTACCTACAATTTTCTCTTATTTTTTTGTTCTTGCCATGTAACTGTAACTGTTTTTTTTTATAAACTTTGCAAGTATTTACCTACTTAAAATTTTCTTAGATTAAGGACCTGCCCGAAACGCTGCACGTACTAGTGGCTTTACAAGACTGTAATTACCATATTATGTATCCTCGCATTCCCAATGTACCTTCTTGTATATGCATAAATAAATAAATAAATAAATAAATAAACATTGCTACTGTCGCTGGGCACACGACCAACTACAAGCAATCACTATGAACTGGCTTAAATCGTGCTTACAACAGATTGTCTGGTCGAGGGCGCTCCTCCCTCTGACAGAGGCTGGTCAGGGCACTGCCACGGCCAATGATAATGTCTCTGGGCGGCTTGATAAACACTCCTCGCCGTCCAGGACTTGAGACCACAACGTTCTCAGCTCAATTCCACAGCTGGTACGTCTGCACACTTCACTTCTCTTCGAGATATATCACTAGGGGTTCCTTCCTGACGGGAGCTCAAACGGAGCGCGGCTTTCCCCCTGCGATGTCTGGCCTCAAGGGAGGTCAAAGCCCTCCAGAAGCGAGCCTCACACCTCCAGCAAAACATCTACATCTCCTAACCAGTCATTTATCTGTTTTCTTATTCACTGCCCATAATCTTAAACTCCGTGTAAAATTTACCCAATTATTTTTACATATTAATCTTCATGTCTGTATTTCCGACCTGCTAGTCATGTTAGGCTTGATAGAATAATTCTCAAAGGGGAGACTCGTTTTTCGGCTGCCTGGGATCATAACATACACACACACACTCAAACACACACACACACACACACACACACACACACACACACACACACACACACACACACACACACACACACACACACACACACACACACCACACACACACACACACACACACACACACACACACACACACACACACACACACACACACACACACACACACACACATATAGGAATAACAGGACACTGGAGAGCAGAGAAAGATACCAGAATGCCAGGAATGAATATGTCAGGATGAGAAGAGAAGCAGAAAGACAATACGAAAATGACATTGCAAGCAAGGCAAAGACTCAGCCTAAATTGCTGCATAGCCACATCAGGAGAAAAACAAGAGTAAAGGAACAGGTTATGAAATTAAGGATAGGGGCAGAAGGATTCACTACAAACGACAAGGAAGTGTGTGAGGAACTGAATAAGAAATTCCAAGAGGTCTTCACCTTAGAGCAAGGAGAAATCCCAGAGATAAGAGAGGGAATAGCTAACCAGGAACAACTGGAAGAGTTTGAGATTACCAGCGGGGAAGTAAGGAAGTGTTTACTAGAGTTGGATGTGACAAAGGCTATAGGCCCAGATGGAATCTCCCCTTGGATACTAAAGGAAGAAGCAGAAGAACTGTGCCTTCCGCTCTCCATAGTGTATAACAAATCACTGGCAACAGGGGAACTGCCAGAAATTTGGAAAGCAGCTAACGTAGTCCCGATATACAAGAAAGGGGATAGACAGGAGGCACTGAATTACAGGCCAGTGTCCCTAAAGTGCATACCATGCAAGATGATGGAGAAGATTGTGCGAAGAATCCAGTCTCTGTGGTGTAGTGGTAAGACACTCGCCTGGCGTTCCGCGAGCGCTGTGTCATGGGTTCGTATCCTGGCCGGGGAGGATTTACTGGGCGCAAATCCTTAACTGTAGCCTCTGTTTAACGCAACAGTAAAATGTGTACTTGGATGAAAAAACGATTCTTCGCGGCAGGGGATCGTATTCCAGAGACCATAGGATTAAGGACTTGCCCGAAACGCTACGCGTATTAGTGGCTGTACAAGAATGTAACAACTCTTGTATATATCTCAAAAAAAAAAAGAAAAAAAAAAAAAGAAAGTTAGTGGAGCATCTGAAGTGAAAGAACTTTGTAACACAGTATCAACATGGATTCAGGGATGGCAGGTCCTGCCTCACAGGGTTACTTGAATTCTACGACCAGGCAACAAAAATAAGGCAAGAAAGAGAAGCGTGGGCAGACTGCATATTTTTGGATTGTCAGAAAGCCTTTGATACAGTGCCACACAAGAGGCTAGTGAGAAAACTGGAGATGCAGGCTGTAGTGAAAGGGAAGGTACTCCGTTGGATACAGGAGTACCTAAGTAACAGGAGACAACGAGTCAGTATGAGGGGTGAGGTCTCAGATTGGCGAGACGTTACGAGCGGAGTCCCGCAGGGGTCAGTCCTTGGACCTATACTGTTTCTGATATATGTAAATGATCTTCCAGAGGGTATAGATTCGTTCCTCTCAATGTTTGCCGATGATGCAAAAATTATGAGGAGGATTGAAACTGAGGACGATAGTAGGAGGCTACAAGATGACCTAGACAGACTGAGTGAATGGTCCAACAAATGGATGTTGAAGTTCAACCCGAGTAAATGCAAAGTAATGAAACTAGGCAGTGGAAATAGGACGCCAGACACAGGATACAGAATAGAAGATGAAGTACTTAATGAAACGAACAGAGAGAAAGATCTAGGAGTTGATATCACACCAAACCTGTCTCCTGAAGCCCACATAAAAAGAATAACGTCTGCGGCATATGCGAGGCTGGCTAACATCAGAACAGCGTTCAGGAACCTGTGTAAGGAATCATTCAGAATCTTGTACACCACATATGTAAGACCAATCCTGGAGTATGCGGCCCCAGCATAGAGCCCGTACCTTGTCAAGCACAAAACGAAGCTGGAAAAAGTCCAAAGGTATGCCACTAGACTAGTCCCAGAACTAAGAGGCATGAGTTACGAGGAAAGGCTGCGGGAAATGCACCTTACGACACTGGAAGACAGAAGAGTAAGGGGAGACATGATCACAACCTACAAAATCCTCAGAGGAATCGACCGGGTAAACAAGGATAAACTATTCAACACTGGTGGGACGCGAACAAGGGGACACAGGTGGAAACTGAGTACCCACATGAGCCACAGAGACGTTAGAAGGAACTTTTTCAGTGTCAGAGTAATTAACGGATGGAATGCATTAGGCAGTGATGTGGTGGAGGCTGACTCCATACACAGTTTCAAATGTAGATATGATAGAGCCCAGTAGGCTTAGGAATCTGTACACCAGTTGATTGACAGTTGAGAGGCGGGACCAAAGAGCCAAAGCTCAACCCCTGCAAGCACATATAGGTGAGTACAAATAGGTGAGTACAGTGGTTGCTGTGGGTATTAAAGAGCAGGAAGGCTCCAATAGGACATAGTGGAATGATAAGGACAAAGCGGCAGTGAATGAAATACTGATGGCACTAGACATGGAAGTGGCTGAGCATAGCATTGAGAAGGTTTACAGGCTAGGCAGGTACAACAAAGACCGAGACCGTGTGATAAAGATTGTGTTTGCAAACGAGAACACAAAGGAAAAGATTCTAACAAGGAAGAGCTACCTGCAACATGATGGAGAATTCAAAAATGTATTCTTCCAGAGAAGAAGCCAATCATTAATTGGCTGTTGATTGCTGGTGGTGACTTTTTGATGTGTAGTGCCTCGCAGATGTCAAGCCGCCTACTATCGCTGTATCTGTCGATGATTTCTGTGTTGTTTGTTATCAACACGTATGTTAACAAACAACACAGAAATCATCGATAGACACAGCAATAGTAGGCGGCTTGACATCTGCGAGTCACTACATATCAAAAAGTCAATACCAGCAATCAACAGCCAATTAATGCACAACTATATTCTACCCACTTCAAGACTCCGTACCAATATAGAAGTATCAAGACGAAGTATGGGCCAATAGGCCCTTTGCAGTTACTTCCATTCTTCCCTCTCATTTATCCAATTCATACTCATTGCACCATGTTCTGTCTTGTGCTGGTCAAAAGTGTGTTCACCTCATCCAAAACTGTTGCAACATATCACCTCACCCAAATGCGAGTATATAGGACAAGCTGTTCAATGTTAGCATTAAGTAAAACTCTGTTTAGTGTTTTCAGGTTACAGTTGTGTGTGTGTGTGTAAACTAATGTCTTTAAAAATGTAATAAGTTTTTACGAAATTTCAGCTTGTGTTGTAAGCGGTCGTGGACATCATGTTCCCACGCCATGCTTGAACTCACGTGTTGCCGCAAGTAGCAGACGACGCCATTGCACCTCTACCTCTCCGTTCACTATTACAGCTAAGCAGCTGAAATCCTTTCTATTATTTCTTTAATTGAGAAAGTTATAGATCAGTCGAAGAGATTTAGTTTATTTGATTTGAGATATCTAACGTAATATGTTAGCCTCATAAAAGTCAAATGAGAATAATTGCTTGATTCATTAACATATAATCTTTTTACCATTAATCAATTCATCTAATGTTTCTTAATAGTATTTAGTAGAATTACTAATTTTTATTCGAGGAAGAACCAGCCTCGATGAAGCGTACTGGGAGTAGATTACTTCTGGTATTAACCCCCAATTTTGTGAAGGACGGAAAGTATATTCTCAAACATTAATATTATACAGCCCATTAACGTTTAAAGAATAATCTTTAATAGTTTCATATCCATAGGCACTGGTATTTCAGTCCTTATCGTTTAACTTTATCTGTTTCCCTTTTCAGTCAAAATAGGGTGGCCCTTCGATTAATTTAAATAAATCTCTTAATTAAATATCAATCAATTAATAGAGAGTAAGCATACTTCCCAACATGGAGGAAAAAAATTAGAGGAAAAACAGTCCAAGATGGACCTTGTCATACGGAAATGCAAAGAGTCCGAAAAGATATTTATACCAAAAGTAAAGGAAAACGGTAGGAAAAAGTATTTCTTATGTATGTCTATTAAACCCATGGTTTAATAGACAGTGTCAGGAAGCAAAACTGAGAACATGAAGCAGTGTAGGAAGTACAGAAGACAATGGACAGAGGACAACATGATCAGATGCAACAAAGTTAGGAATGATTACATAAACACAAGAAGAGTATCAGAAAGAAATTATGAGAAAGATATTGCGATCAAAGCGAAAAAGGAACCTAAATTAATTACTACATAGCCATATAAGAAGAAAAATGTCGGTGAACGACCAAGAGACAAGACTAAGGAAAAATGAGAGTTACTTTAGATTTTAGTCACTCTCAATCTCTTTCAAACTCACTCTGAAATCTCTCAACAGAGTGATTGTAGAGAGATTTCAACAGAAAGTGACAAGGGAATCTGTGTGGCACTGAATGCCAGTTTCCATGGAGTGTTCACAACCGAGCCTGAACAGCTCCCATTGTTAGAAGAGATTGCCCTAGATGAAAGACTATCAGATATTGAGGTGACAGCAGAGGAGGTAATGAAACAGTTGACAACACTGGATGCAACTAAAGGCTGCAACAAGACAAAGTATCACCGTGGATACTTAAAGAGGTAGCGCAGGCCCTGAGTGTGCCTCTGGCAACGATCTTTAATGAGTCACTTATGACGGGAGAATTGTCCAATTGCCCGAAGAGGGCAAATGTCGTACGGATTTTCAAGAAAGAGGATAAGAAGGATGAACTTAACTATAGACCTGTATCACTGACAAGCATCCCCTGTAAAATATTTGAAAGAATAATTAGGCTTTTGATTGCACACCTAGAGAAAATTAGGTTTGTAAACAAACATCAACATGGGTTTGCGAAGGGGAAATCTTGCCTAACAAACCTTACGGAATTCTATGATAAAATAACGAGGATAAGGCAACACAGAGAACGTTGAGCCGACTGCATATTTCTGGACTCAAAAAGCCTTTGATACAGTTCCGCACAGGAGACTGCTATTCAAACTTGAGAGGCAGGCGGGAATTAGCGGAAAGGCCCTAGCATGGGTAATGTTACGGTGCCCTCTCCTATTTCTTCCATTTGCCTGCTTTAAAAGTCATATCAGCTTTCTCTACTGATTCTCTGAGATACAGGGAGTCTGTTGGTATATGTGGCGACCAGATCGGCCGCCAGATAAGGGAGAAATTTACATTATAAGTTGTAGGTAAGGGGAAAGTGGCGCCCTGATATAAATGAAAGAGTACCCCCTACCTGCAGATATGCCGTTTTGTAAAGGACGCTAGCCGATTGTGGATTGGCCTACTTAGGTCACGGGCGACCAATCAGAGCCCACCGTGACGTCACCGAGTGCCCCGGGCGGCGCCAACGTCAGAACTGGTCTGACTACGAAGGGGAGAGGACGTTTCTCGGTCAGTTCTGAAGGATTTGAGTCTCTACAAGCCGTACTCAGTGGATTAGAGCTAGCCATCGCAGCCCACCATCGTTATTGGAGACCCTGCGCTTCTGGGAAGCAAGAAGAAGCCAAGTTCATCGAGCAGAGGAGTGCCAAACTTGGAAAATTGGTCGGCGACGACGCTGGGTGACGCCACTTGACGCTGAGGGTCTGGAGGGTGTGGCGAGCAGGCCTAGCTGTGACTGAGTCACGTTCACTTTGGAGGGACGACACCGTTCCTAGGGCAAGGAGCAACGCCTTGTGGAAGGGACGAGTGAGTGCATGCAGTGATGTGCTCAGTGCCCAATGGTGAACCAGGATTGGGATATCTGAAACTCTGTGAATAGTTTGGCGATGACGCGAAGGCTTCACGACACCTGAGGACTTGTGGAATTTTCCTGAATCGTCAAGAGCCGACTCAGGAAACGTGGGAACCTCACACCATTGAGGGACAGGCGTCGAGAGCCAGGAATGTAAAGGTAGATCAATTTCCCTCCCATTACCCCTTGTTTGATTAGGCTAGATGGGCCATTATGTTCATACATGTGTGTTATAGCATAATGTTGATACACCAGTAGTAGGATAGGCTGCAGGACAGCTTGTGCCCAGGACTGTTGAAGAGGACAGTGTGTTTGGACGATGTGGCAGTTGAGGAGGAGGTGTCAACTTGGACGAAGAGGCCCTTCTGTGAGAGTGTGACTCCTTTCTAATCTGCCCAGTTGAAGGAGGTGTTGGAGGTCGTGAAAGAAGAGTTGCTGTCGATCTCCTGATTTATTATTTTCATTTACTGTATTGACTGATTGTATGTGTGATCATGTAATTTGTGTCAGTAAATTCGCACATTTTATCATCGTGTATAGGTGTGCCTTTATTATAATATTCTCTATGAGCATACACGAAGGTTATCATAGTACCACCTACGGAACATCACGTTTTCTATAGAAGCTCTTATCGTCTGGAGAGTGGTAAAACAGCACAGACTTATATAAAAGTGTACCCTAGGCCATCCGACCAGTATCGGAGACGGAATGGTGGCAACATTGTGGTAACAAGCAACTTAGTGGCTGGAGAGACTTAAAGCCACACAGACTTTCGTGGGAGAGTACCTTGGGCTGACAGTCCAGTGGCAGATCTACAGGAGTAGCAACACTCTGGCAACAAACAGTATAGAATACACCCACTGAACTGCATCGCTGGGGTACCCACTGAACTGCATCGCTGGGGTACCCACTGAACTGCATCGCTGGGGTGCAGATATACTAACCTAGCTGGCGACCTTGTTAAAAGAAGATAGGGAAGGCAGGCGGGAAAAGAATTCCTGCAATCTTTTTGTCTGGCAGGCAAGACTCAGGCGGCTGAGTATTCTGCCTTCTGAGCCCCTAGCAGCTGATTGCTAGTGGAGCCCCAGCCCACTCCCGTGACAAGAACTGGCGACCTCGCCAGGATGCATTAATCAAGACAGTGTTGCCAGGGTACTAATACAGTATTGCCATTGAATTCAGTGATACTGTTACCCAAACAGCTAAGGAAATGAAACTGTGAAATAAGTACCTACTAACTTGTCTGTGCTGTCGTGTATGCTCGATAACATAGAGACGGAGGAGGATAAAGTAAAGAAATTTATGGATACGAGGGATGAGAAAATTTTGAAGGAGTATACCAAAGCCCAGCTCCAACAAGTGGCAGGCCACTTGGGGATCCGATTGAGGACGACTAAGGTGGAGGAGCGTAGGCTAGAAATAATGGCACAACTCACAGCTCGAGAAGTGACAACAGGAAAAGAGCCGTCCCAAGAAGGGCCATCCCAAGGTGAACCGTCCCAACTAGAGCCATCCCAAGCACCTACCAGTGTGGGGAGGACTCACAGTGAACGTGGGAGCAGTGGAGGGTCGAGCAGTAGTAAGAGGAGCCTGCAACTGGAAGTAATGAAGATGCAACTGGAAGCCCAGCTGCGACGAGAGGAGAGAGAAGCGCAATTGCAGCCATTGGAGCGCGAGCATGAAGCTCGGCTTCAGCGAGAGGAACGTGAAGCTCGGCTGCAGCGAGAGGAACGTGAAGCTCAGCTGCAGCGAGAGGAACGTGAATCTCGGCTGCAACGAGAGGAACGTGAAGCTCGGCTGCAGCGAGAGGAGCGTGAGCGTGAAGCTCGGCTGCGGCAAGAAGAAGGAGAGAGACAACTGCGACTAGAGGAGATAAAGACAAAGAAAGAAGTCGAATTGCATCGCGTTGAGCGTGGGCTGCCCTCACTACCTGCACAGCGGGATGACCTCAATATAATGGAACGTGACTTACCTACGTTCTAACCTCAAGAAGCTGAGGCGTTCTTCGAACACTTCGAATGGATAGCGACTCTGAAGGAGTGGCCGGAAGATGATTGGGCTGCTCTGGTCCAGGGCAGGTTTACCGGTGAGGCCCGGGAAGCCTACAACATGCTGGACCTAGAGGAGTGTGCTAGTTACGACGCAATTAAGAATGCGGTGCTCCACTCGTTCCGGATGACTCCGGAGATGTACCGGAAGCTGTTCAGAGACTGTACGAGAGCGTCGGGAAAGTCTTACGCCGAGACCGCCAGGGATATGGAACGGAAATTCCTACGATGCTTGAAGGCAGAGGAAGCGGAGTCGGTGGATGAGATCAAACGACTGATAGTGATGGAGAAGTTTATGTCAGTGCTCCATCCTGAGATGAGCGTAAGGGTGAGAGAAGCAGGTATTAAGGACTTGAAGGCTGCAGCGGACCAAGCCAACATGCTGGAGGAGGCACTACATCTCAGGATGGAGGGGCCGCCAAGACACTCGCCTTACCCCATGTCGGGAGGGAACTTTAGGAGTTCAGGAGGAGCGAGGACGGGTGGGGACTCTCCCAAGAGTAGTGTGCCCGATGAAGTAACCCGGTTCAAGAGCTCAAGGGATGCGGGGAGGAAGCCCCAAACTGTGAGCAGTGGACCTAGCTCGGGAGCGAGTGCTGCTGCCCGGGAACCGACAACGGGGAGTCCTAGGAGGACCCAGGGAATCTCTACCGTTGGTGCTACCAGGGTGACTGGTAGAGGGTCGCCCAGGAGAGGCGGTCGGTGTTACAACTGTGTGGGATGAGGACACTTTGCAAGGGAGTGCGGTCGCCCCAGGCACGGTGGGAACGTGGCTTTCGCGTGGATAGGAAGCGAAGAAGCCAACAATAACTCAGGTGATATGCCGGTGATGGGGGAGAAGAGGATTCACCCCTTTGTGTGTGAGGGGACGGTGAAGATAAGAGGAGCTGAGCCTGTTCCAGCGAGGATGCTGAGGGACATGGGATCCGACTTCACCATTGTTAGTGAATCCCTATTCCTCGAGAACTACAGAAGTTCCAGTACAGGGGAGGCCCTGATAAGGACGTTGGGGAGACAAGTGAGGATGCCCCTTCATAAGGTGACTCTTAATTCAGACTATGGTTGTCAGACTCTCGTGGTAGATAGCTCTCAACTCTCAAGACTCTCAAGATAACCTCAAGGTAGGGGTCTGTGCTTTACTGCCCAGGATGGAAGCTCAGGTGATCCTAGGGAATGACTTCTGTGGGGGATGTGTTCTCTCGAATTTGATTAAGGGTGAGGAGTGTATAGAGCCCTATCGACAGAGCAGCAGGACGGGCGCCAGCAGTGGCGAAACGGAAATTGCGAGAGTGGCATTTCCGGTATGCACGGTGACGTCGGGACGAGACGTCAGGGAAGATGATGTGAGCAGATACAGTCACGCCGAAGAGAACATGCCGGATGATCTGGGGCTCGATCATTTGTTCTGAGAGGAGGCCAGAAGACAAGCGACAGGTGAGGAAGGGTTGGATAGGAGTGTCCAAGTTACTCTCACCAGTCCTCTAGGTATTGACCGTACCCGTCTAGGTGAGCTGCAAAAGGAAGAGTTTCCCGAGTTGGTACGGGAGGTGGAAGGAGGTCTCGCCGGACCCGAGTCACCGACTCACTTCTTCGTGGAGAAGGGAGTGCTAATGAGGCAGTGGAGACCCGTAAGGGAAGAAGTGGGTGATAGTATGCTGAGAGTGAGGCATCAGGTGGTGATGCCGGCGCGGTACAGAAACGCGGTACTGAAGCTTGCACACTCAGTGGATCCCGCGGGTCACTTGGGAGTAACCAAGACCTTAAGCAGGCTTTGGGAACATTTTCATTAGCCGGGCATGGACGCGGATGTAAGACGAATTTGCATGACGTGTTTACCGTGCCAGAGGGCGGGGAAGAACGTCCCTGCCATCCCGAAAGCGCCTTTGGTTCCAGTTCCTGCGTTTGGCCAGGCGTTTGAACGCCTAATAATCGACGTTGTGGGACCCTTGCCTAGGACAAGAAAGGGAAATAATTACTTATTGACCATCATGTGTGCTTCGACGAGATTTCCAGAGGCGATCCCAGTGCGGAAGGTGACATCGAGATGCGTCATGGGACACCTTCAGCGGTTCTTTGCTTGGGTAGGTGAGCCCAAGGAGATCCAGGCCGACTGAGGAAGGGTTTTCAAGTCGAGGTGGTTTAGGCAGGCTATTGCGAGCTGAGGAAGAGCCCAACTACGATCGTCACCTTATAGACCGCAATCGCAGGGAACGATTGAGAGGTTTCACTCCACTTTGAAGACCATCTTGAGAGTGTATTTTGCAGAACAGGGAGCAGAATGGGATGAGGATGTATATCCAGCCCTGTTTGCAATCAAAGATGGTATAGTTGAGTCTCTGGGAATCTCTCCATTCAGACTGGTGTTTGGGCACGAAGTAAGGAGCCCGTTATTGATGCTGAAGGAGCAGTTGACGGTGGAGAAGACGTTAGGGACAGTGGAAGAGTATGTGCAGAGATTACATGAACGATTGGAAACGGCGAAGGAATTGGCTGCTGATCACCTGAAGACAGTGCAAGAGAAGATGTCGATCTGGTACGACAAGAAGGCTGTCTCAAGGGAGTTCGTGGAAGGAGCCAGAGGATGATGTTGCTACCTGGGAGAGGTAGAGTGACGGAATCACGCTTTGGTGGTCCTTACTCGGTTATTCGGCGTGTGGGTCCTGTAAGTTATGAGATCAGCAAGTCGAATCGCCCCCGCAAGACACAGGTATGTCATATCAACCGTTTGAAGCCATACTTCCCAGAGGAGCAAGAGAGTGCGAGAGTGACGGTGTGAAACACAGTCGCAAGAAGGGAAATTGGTTCTGTGTATGGAGATGAGCCAAGTGTTGCCAGCAGAGGAAGGAAAGTGGGCCTGTGCCGATGGTACGCGCCTGTCAAATACGGAAAGTTTGATACATCAAGAAGAGAGGCTGCTTCATCTGGATAAAGGGAAAAGGAGAGATCTAGTGACCCTGATAAGAAGGAACAAGACACTCTTTACAGATGTGCCCCGACGGCACATGAGTGTGGTGCACGAGGTGGATGTGTGCGGAGGAAAGCTAATGAAGCAGATTACTTATCGGGTGAGTCCTGAGAAGAGGAAGATTATGCAACAGGAGATGGAATATCTGCTAGCGAATGATCTCGCTGAGCCCAGCAACGGTGAGTGGAGCTCGCCCTGTGTGCTGGTCAAGAAGAGCGACGGATCATATCGTTTTTGCACCGACTATTGCAAAGTGAATTCCATAACCGTGTCGGATTCTCACCCGATGCCCCGAATAAGTGATTGCATCGACCAAGTGGGAAACGCAAGGTTTGTCACCAAGGTCGATCTGCTGAAAGGATATTATCAAATCCCTTTGTCTCCGAGTACGAGAAAGATCTCAGCGTTTGCTACTCCAGACGGATTGTCTTATGATCTCAGCCTGCAGGAGAAACGAGTCTCCCTCCTTGAGAGTTATTCATCAAGCCTGACCTGATTAGAAGGTCTAGCAAATATTGAGGTAATAATCCATATGTAAAATAGTTGCTTGGATATGTATAACAATTTGAGATTATGGGCAATGAAGAAGAAAACAGATAAATGACTGGCTAGGAGATGTGGACATTTTGCTGGAGGCGTGAGGCTCGCTTCCGGAGGACCTTGACCTCACTTGAGTGCCAGACATCGCAGGGGAAAAGCCGCGCTCCGTTGAGCTCCTGTCAGAAGGGAACCCCTAGTGATATATCTCTAAGAGAAGAGAAGTGTGCAGACGTGCCAGCTGTGGAATTGAGCTGAGAACGTTGTGGTGTCAAGTCTTGGACGGCGAGGAGAGTTTAATAAGCTGCTCAGAGGCATTTTCGTGGGCTGTGTGGAGCGCCCTGACCAGACGCCGTCAGAGGGAAAGCGCCCTCGACCAGACGATCTGTGGTAAGCACGATATACGCCAGTTCATAGTGATTGCTTGTAGTTGGTCGTGTGCCCAGCGACAGTAGCGATGTTTATTTATAAGTTAGACATGTTTTAATAAGGCAGAAAGCCTGAAATAGGAGAGTGAAGAGGGAGGAGCACGGAGCGACGTCCATCCCCTCTGAGCTCTGACAGACAACTGAGGGAGCCCGGCTCCTGACTGAGGAAGACCCTCCCAGTGAGTGAGGACCGCCGCCAGGCGAGGTGGAGTATGGACCCGCCCAAAACGGGGGAGTCCACTCTCACTGTATGTAGAGGACAGATAGAGGTTTGAGGCAAGCATATTGTGTGATTATTTTTGTTTATGTGTTAAAGGAGAAACATTTTATTGGAGTGTCGATGGGTTGCAGGTTTGTCTTTGGGGAAGAAGTTGCTGAGAACTTCGAAGCCAGCACAGAGGGAGTAGTTGATGAGACTCCAAGGTAGTGGAGGAGAGGACCTCGAGCTGTGAGGAGAAGCAGTGAAGAGGAGTGTCACGTGCTTCTGTAGAGGTGGTGTAGCAGGCAAGAGAGCTGTGGAGGAACCTAACAGAAGGGTGAAGCACCGTAGTTGCACAAGGAAACTTCATGATAGCAGCCTGGAGGAGCTGCAGAGGATCCTGGTAGTGAAGCCCGGAAGAACCTGAAGATATCAGGGTAGTGAACTTCCAGAGGTGGAAGGGGAAGTTCTGGTGGATTACTTATAGGGAGTTGATAGTGTTTGGTTGTCATTAGTGTGCAAGACGCAGTGAGAGGTGAGTGGTTGTTTGCATTCTTATGTCAAGGAGTGTTTTATACTGAAGTTTAGAGTTACAGTCGTAGGCTGGATTACCTACAGATGTATGCGTTCCAGGACTGACAGTGATCGATTGATCATTGTTGTGTATCAATGAACATTTATACTGATATATGTTATTGCATTCAAATGCTGATTTTCTATATATATATTATCTTGCTGATGGTGTAACAGCGTATGTAGACTTGATCAACTTGAGGAGGTTGATAGTATCAGGTGGTGAACCAGGAGATAGGATACCACTTGATAAGCTGATGGTAGAGTTCTGGTTGGGTTGGAGAGCAACCTGATTGTGATATTATAGAGTATAGGATTCATTATTATTATATGTGTGTATGTATCGTGTATGTGCTTTGTCCAGTAAATGTATCCTAATTTGCTGGTGTTTGCCCTTGTCCTAGTGAGGCTTCCCAGGAGGTAGTAAAGAAGGAGAGAGAGAGAGAAAGAACCAAGAACCACTGCTGTGGACAGGGTAGAAGGTAATACTAGTAAGTCATAGGGGATTGAGGAAATCACAACTGATAAGGAGAGAGTGGGGAGTCACAGCGGCTCGAGTGGGTGTGTGCACATGACAACGAGGCTAAGTGTTGGAGCCGCATCCCTAAATGTGTGACGTTGAGCCCCTCTCCAAGGGCCAGAAGCGCCTAGTGTGATCTCCTAGCGAGGTATAAGCACTCTACCGAGTTGTGGGTTGGGTTGTCCGTAGAGAAGGAGGAACAACACGACAACACCAACCAACCCACAGTCTATAATAAATTGGGGGCCTGTGTCCGGGAGAGTGAACTGACACACCCACACCCTGTCCAAGAGTGGATTTGTACACCCTTGCTGAAATAAACTGTGTGACCGCAGGTGTATATTCTCTCTCTTGGGATGACTCACAGGACAGGATGGATAAGGTGCAAGCGTTTGTGGAGTCAGGCAAGCCTGAGGACTTGGAAGGTTGCACGAGGGATCAATTGAAACAGATAGCAGAAAAATGTGGCATTAGGTTGAAAGCATCTAAAGTAGCTGCGATGAAGGATGAGATCCTGAGGCAGTTAAGAGCCAAAAGTGAAGCGGCAGAACAAGGAGCCCAGAAAGGAGCTGAAAGTGGAAAGGAGGATGATGGGCAGGATGAAGTGAGATCCCAGGGATCAAGTAGGAGCAGCAAGAGTAGCCGCAGTAGCAGGAGTAGCCGAGATAGGAGCTTGGAGAGATTCCAGTTAGAGCTCCAGATGCAGCAACAACGAGAGGACAAGGAGAGACAGTTCCAGCTGGAAAAGATGAAATTAGAACTCCAGATGAAAAATGAAGCAGAGAAGGAAAAAGAAAAAACCAGGCTGGAAGTAGAAAAAGAAAAAACCAGGCTGGAAGTAGAAAAAGAGAAAACCAGACTGGAAGTAGAAAAAGAGAAAACCAGAATAAGGGAACTGGAGTTGGAACAAGAGAAAGAAAAAGAGAAAGCAAGACTAGAGGTGGAGAAAGAAAAAGAGAAAACCAGAGTAAGGGAACTGGAGTTGGAACAGGAGAAAGAAAAAGAGAAAACAAAACAAATGCAGATAGAAGCGAATAGAACCTTGGCTGAGCAAAGGATTGAACATGGGTTGCCAGAGAGCACCACCCAGGTATCACACTCACCAGATGTTAGGGTTAGGGAGAAGGACATTCCCTTGTTTGTGCCCGAAGAGGCAGAGAGCTTCTTCGAGCATTTTGAGAAAGTAGCCAGTATCAAGGAGTGGCCACAGGAGGAATGGGCCCAGCTGGTCCAGTTAAGATTGACCGGTGCAGCCAGGGAGGCATACACCCAATTGTCACTGGAAGAGTGCCAGGATTATGCCACGGTAAAGAGCAGCATATTGCGCTCGTTTCAGTTAACCCCAGAAGCTTATAGGAAGCGTTTCAGAGAAATGATCAAAGTTGGAGCGTGTACTTTTGCTGAGACAGCAAGAGATCTGGAAAGACGATTCCAGAAGTGGATTGAGGCTGCTGGAGTTGGATCTTACGCTGACCTGAAGCAACTGATGGTCATGGAGAAGTTCTTGGAGATGATGCATCCCGAAACAAAGTTCAAGATCCAAGAAGCAGGGATAAAGGAGGTGAAAGATGCCGCAGATAGGGCGGATATGATTACTGAAGCGTACAAGAGCTTAAGGGAGAACAGAGTAAGAAGCGAGGCGAGACGCAGCAATAGCAGACCCAGTGGAGTCTGGGGAGGAAGAAGTTTTGGGGGGCAGACAAACAGACCAGCTAGTTTTAAGCCCCAGGAAGGAAAGTTGCCGAGTCCGCCTGCTGGAGGTAAGCAGGAAAATAAAAATGTGCAGAGGAGACAAGAGTCCAATGAAGCTCCACAGAGTATGAGTAGTACATCTGGCCCGAGGAACTCCAATACGAGTGGGCAGAGTCAGAGCCACTCGGGGGCGTATAGGAGAGATTTCTCCCAAATGAGATGCTACAAGTGCAACAGATCAGGTCACATGATGCGAGATTGTCGGCAGGGCAGGAGAGTCGTGACCCTGACGACATGTGATCCCCGGAAGAAGTACGTTGATGTACAACAAGACAAACCACAGAAGGTAGATTTGATGAACGAGCGGTATAGGCCGTTCATTAGTAAAGGTTGGGTCGGCATAGAAGGTCAACCCGAGGTGGAGGTTAGTATCCTCAGGGATACTGGAGCCAATCAGAGCTTGATTCTGAGAGGCCTAATAAGAAATGATCGACTGTTAGCTGGCAGTAGGAGGATAAAGGTTCATGGGTTGTTGTCTAAGAGTGACATGCCCGTGTGTGCTGTCCAGTTGAAGTCAGATTATTTGTCGGCGGAGGTGATGTTGGGAGTGTGCCCCAACATACCTGTTCCAGGAGTCCAAGTGATCCTGGGGAACGACTTGTGTGGGTCCAAGGTGCTGCCAGAGCTGATAGTAAAAGCTGTGCCGGAGGTGAACCAGAAGGACCGCGGTACAAGTGGAACGCCGGACAAGGTAGATCTAGCCAGCATCCTTGAAGATGAGGCAGAGGACAGTCAAGTCATCGTATACCCGGCCTGTGTAGTGACAGAGTCGGACGTAGCCGCCGAGGAAGACATTGGAGATGATATGGCAGTGTCGACTCCACCAAGGGAGGAGGTCAACATGGACATGTCTGGGCTGTTCGACGAAGATCGAGCTCAGAAGAATGAGGATTCGAGGAGACAGGAAGTGAAAATGACCCTACCTGAAAAGTTCAGCGTGAACCGAGCGGACCTGATTAGGGCTCAGAAAGAGGAGTTTATAGATCTAATCAGGGAGGCAAAAGGGGGAAATTCATGTCCGGAGTCCCCCGTGTATTACTACTTGGACGATGATGTACTAATGAGGAAATGGCGACCGGACAAAGCCGGCGCAGATAAGGTATGGTTGGAGAAGCACCAAGTGTTAGTGCCGAAGGAGTTTAGGGCGGCTGTGTTAGAACTAGCCCACTCCGTAGATATGGCAGGGCACTTAGGGGTGAAGAAGACCTTAAATAAGGTGCAGGAGCACTTCTACTGGCCGAACGTGTGGAAGGAGGTAAAGAAATATTGTAGGACATGTTTGGCGTGCCAACGTGCAGGTAAGCCGGCTCCGGCTATACCAAAGGCACCCTTAAAGCCCATACCGGCATTTGGCGAGCCTTTTGAGAGAGTCTTGATAGACTGTGTAGGTCCGTTGCCGAGGACCAGAAAAGGCCACGAGTACTTACTGACCATAATATGCACGGCCACCCGTTTCCCTGAAGCAATCCCCCTGAGAAGAGTAACGTCGAGAGCCGTTCTGGATAGACTACAGAACTACATTGCGTGGGTAGGAATGCCCAAGGTTATCCAGACGGACCAGGGGAGTGTCTTCCAGTCGAAGTTGTTTAGGGAAACTGTGAAAGGATGGAGAGTAGAGCAAGTGCGCTCGTCACCGTATCACCCTCAGTCGCAGGGAGCATTGGAACGTTTCCATGGAACGCTAAAGAGCTTGTTGAGGATATACTGCGCTGAGGAAGGGAGTAGTTGGGACGAGGCATTACCATCCGTGTTGTTCGCCATCAGGGATGCGGTAGTAGAATCACTCGGATTCACCCCATTTCAACTGGTGTACGGACACTCCGTGAGGAGCCCAGTGGGCGCGCTGAAGGAGCAGCTCACCGTGGATAGGCCTAAGGTGGACGTGGGAAAATATGTGAAGACTTTTAGAGAGCGACTCTCTAGGGCCAGAGATTTGGCCAAGGAAAATTTGAGGACATCCCAGGCAGAGATGGTAAGGTACCACGACAGGAAGGCGAAGGGCAGGAAATTTCAAGAAGATCAGGTGTTAGTCCTGCTACCGGTAAAAGGAAGTATATACGAGTCGAGATTTTGTGGACCATATACCATCCAGAAGGCATTAGGGGATGTGAATTATGTAATCCACATGCCAGATCGTCCGAGGAAGTCACAGGTTTGCCACGTGAACATAATAAAGAGGTACTATGAAAGAGATAAGCCTCTAGGCGATGAAGAACCGATGGAAACCCCATTGCAGGCGACTGTGCTGTGTGGAGGAGACGGCAAAGGGATAGAAGAGGAGAACTGTAAGTTAGAGAGGGCCGATGGCGCGAAGATATCAAATACAGAAAGCCTGGCCAAGATAGGTGAGCGTCTGGGTCATTTGGAGGATGACCAACGCCAGGAGCTAGTGGAAATCCTACGGAGGAATAAGTCGTTATTCACGGACGTGCCTAGAAGACACCGCGGAACGGTGCACGAAGTGAATGTAGGGAGTGCTGAGCCCATCAAGCAGCACCCTTACAGAGTTAACCCGGAGAAAGCAGCGGCAATGAGAGCAGAAGTGAAGTATCTACTAGATAACGACTTGGCAGAGGTTAGCGACAGTGACTGGAGTTCGCCGTGCCTCCTCGTGAAGAAGAGTGACGGCACGTACCGGTTCTGTACCGATTATAGGAAAGTGAATGCACTCACGGTCGCTGACTCGTTTCCGATACCGCGCATTGACGATTGCATAGATCGGATTGGGAGTGCACGGTATGTCTCGAAGATAGACCTGTTGAAGGGATACTACCAGATTCCCCTGTCTGAGGAGGCCAAGAGGATCTCAGCGTTCGTGACACCCGACGGCTTGTACCAATATAAAGTGGTGCCGTTCGGAATGAAGAATAGTGGTAGTTGTTTTCAACGAGTAATGAATCAGGTATTACAAGGCGCGACCGGATGTGCAGTGTACATCGATGATATTGTGGTGTTCGCTGATTCCTGGAAGGATCACGTGGATCGACTTTTAGATTTGTTCGATCGGTTGGAGAAGGCCAACATGACGATCAACTTGGCAAAAAGCGAGTTCGGGAGAGCCCGCCTGGAGTACCTTGGATATATAGTAGGGCAAGGCGAGGTTGCTCCGGTAAGAACAAAGGTGGAGGCCATTGACAACTTCCCGGTGCCCAGGAGTAAGAAAGAATTGTTGAGATACCTTGGTATGATTGGATATTACCGGAAGTTCTGTGAAAATTTCTCCACCATAGCCGCTCCTATGACGAGCAAGAAGAGCCGCTATCAAAGAGCAAGAAGTGGGAGTGGAATGGAACAGCACAAGAAGCGTTTGAGAAGACCAAAAGACTGTTGACTGAGGCACCTGTACTAGTGTCGCCAGATTTTGAAGCGCCGTTTACGTTATTTGTAGATGCCAGTGATATAGGGGCCGGAGCTGTACTGACGCAGCAGAATGATGGAATTTACCGCCCCGTGTCCTTCTTCTCGAAGAAGTTCGTTAAGCACCAAAGGTCGTACAGTACAGTCGAGAAAGAGACTTTGGCCCTGGTGATGGCATTGAAACATTTTGAAGTGTATGTGAGTGGGGGGGGGGGGACACCCAGTGACGGTGTATACAGACCATAATCCCCTAGTTTTCCTGAAGAAAATGAAGCATGCAAACCAGAGATTAACCAGATGGTTTTTATCGCTCCAAGAGTATGACCTGGTGATAACGCACATAAGAGGGCGAGACAATGTAGTGGCTGATGCGTTATCTCGAGCCTAGCCACTAGAATAACTCTCAAAATAAGGGGAGGGGAGTGTTATGATCTCAGCCTGCAGGAGAAACGAGTCTCCCTCCTTGAGAGTTATTCATCAAGCCTGACCTGATTAGAAGGTCTAGCAAATATTGAGGTAATAATCCATATGTAAAATAGTTGCTTGGATATGTATAACAATTTGAGATTATGGGCAATGAAGAAGAAAACAGATAAATGACTGGCTAGGAGATGTGGACATTTTGCTGGAGGCGTGAGGCTCGCTTCCGGAGGACCTTGACCTCACTTGAGTGCCAGACATCGCAGGGGAAAAGCCGCGCTCCGTTGAGCTCCCGTCAGAAGGGAACCACTAGTGATCCCCTAAGAGAAGAGAAGTGTGCAGACGTGCCAGCTGTGGAATTGAGCTGAGAACGTTGTGGTGTCAAGTCTTGGACGGCGAGGAGAGTTTAATAAGATGCTCAGAGGCATTTTCGTGGGCTGTGTGGAGCGCCCTGACCAGACGCCGTCAGAGGGAAAGCGCCCTCGACCAGACGATCTGTGGTAAGCACGATATACGCCAGTTCATAGTGATTGCTTGTAGTTGGTCGTGTGCCCAGCGACAGTAGCGATGTTTATTTATAAGTTAGACATGTTTTAATAAGGCAGAAAGCCTGAAATAGGAGAGTGAAGAGGGAGGAGCACGGAGCGACGTCCATCCCCTCTGAGCTCTGACAGACGACTGAGGGAGCCCGGCTCCTGACTGAGGAAGACCCTCCCAGTGAGTGAGGACCGCCGCCAGGCGAGGTGGAGTATGGACCCGCCCAAAACGGGGGAGTCCACTCTCACTGTATGTAGAGGTCAGATAGAGGTTTGAGGCAAGCATATTGTGTGATTATTTTTGTTTATGTGTTAAAGGGGAAACATTTTATTGGAGTGTCGATGGGTTGCAGGTTTGTCTTTGGGGAAGAAGTTGCTGAGAACTTCGAAGCCAGCACAGAGGGAGTAGTTGATGAGACTCCAAGGTAGTGGAGGAGAGGACCTCGAGCTGTGAGGAGAAGCAGTGAAGAGGAGTGTCACGTGCTTCTGTAGAGGTGGTGTAGCAGCCAAGAGAGCTGTGGAGGAACCTAACAGAAGGGTGAAGCACCGTAGTTGCACAAGGAAACTTCATGATAGCAGCCTGGAGGAGCTGCAGAGGATCCTGGTAGTGAAGCCCGGAAGAACCTGAAGATATCAGGGTAGTGAACTTCCAGAGGTGGAAGGGGAAGTTCTGGTGGATTACTTATAGGGAGTTGATAGTGTTTGGTTGTCATTAGTGTGCAAGACGCAGTGAGAGGTGAGTGGTTGTTTGCATTCTTATGTCAAGGAGTGTTTTATACTGAAGTTTAGAGTTACAGTCGTAGGCTGGATTACTTACAGATGTATGCGTTCCAGGACTGACAGTGATCGATTGATCATTGTTGTGTATCAATGAACATTTATACTGATATATGTTATTGCATTCAAATGCTGATTTTCTATATATATATTATCTTGCTGATGGTGTAACAGCGTATGTAGACTTGATCAACTTGAGGAGGTTGATAGTATCAGGTGGTGAACCAGGAGATAGGATACCACTTGATAAGCTGATGGTAGAGTTCTGGTTGGGTTGGAGAGCAACCTGATTGTGATATTATAGAGTATAGGATTCATTATTATTATATGTGTGTATGTATCGTGTATGTGCTTTGTCCAGTAAATGTATCCTAATTTGCTGGTGTTTGCCCTTGTCCTAGTGAGGCTTCCCAGGAGGTAGTAAAGAAGGAGAGAGAGAGAGAGAAAGAACCAAGAACCACTGCTGTGGACAGGGTAGAAGGTAATACTAGTAAGTCATAGGGGATTGAGGAAATCACAACTGATAAGGAGAGAGTGGGGAGTCACAGCGGCTCGAGAGGGTGTGTGCACATGACAACGAGGCTAAGTGTTGGAGCCGCATCCCCTAAATGTGTGACGTTGAGCCCCTCTCCAAGGGCCAGAAGCGCCTAGTGTGATCTCCTAGCGAGGTATAAGCACTCTACCGAGTTGTGGGTTGAGTTATCCGTAGAGAAGGAGGAACAACACGACAACACCAACCAACCCACAGTCTATAATAATTGTACCAGTACAAAGTGCTTCCGTTTAGTATGAAGAACAGCAGAAGTTGTTTTCAGAGGAAGATGAACGAAGTGCTAAGAGGGATGGAAGGCTGCGCCGTGTACATAGACGATATAGTGGTGTACGCCGATAGCTGGAAACAACACATGAATCGACTGACGGAGTAGTTCCAAGGGTTGGAAGAAGCGAACCTCAAGGATCGGTGCTGGGACCAATTCTATTTTTAATATACATTAATGACATGTTTACAGGAGTAGAATCCTACATATTGATGTTCGCGGATGACCCAAAGTTGATGACAAGAGTTGTGACAGATGAGGATTGTAGGATCCTCCAAGAGGACTTGAACAGGTAGCAGAGATAGTCAGAGAAATGGCAACTGGAGTTCAATTCGAGCAAATGTAAAGTTATGAAAATGGGATAAGGTGATAGGAGACCAAAAGGGACAGTATACATTGAAGGGGAACTGCCTACCTGTGACAACTCGAGAAAGGGACCAGGGTGTGGACGTAACACCTAATCTAACTCCTGAGGTACATATAAATAGGATATCGACAGCAGTGTACTCTACTCTGGCAAAAGAAAGAACATCATTCAGAAACCTAATTAATGAGGCATTTAGGGCGCTTTACACTGCCGACGTGAAGTCAGTCTTAGATTATGTCGCCATCATGGAGTACCCACCAGAAAAAACACATAAGGAAACGGGAAAAGGTTCAGAAGTTTGCAACGAGACTCATTCCTGCGTTACGAGGGATGGGGTACGAAGAGCGCCTGAAGGAACTGAGCCTTACGACACTAGAAAAAAGAAGGAAGGGGGGATATGATATTAATAAATAAAATTCTGAAGGGAATTGACAGAGTAGAAATAGACGAAATGTCCACAGAAAATAGTAATAGAACGAGGGGGAACATGGGTGGAAGCTGGAAACTCAGATGAGTCACAGAGATGTTAGGAAGTTTTCTTTTAGTGTGAGAGTAGTGGAAAAATGGAATGATCTTAAGGAGCATTTTGTGGAAGCAAATTCTATTCATAATTTTAAAACTAGATATGACAGGGAAATAGGACCGGAGTCATTGCTGTAGGAAACCGGCTTGAAAGGCGGGATTCAAGAGTCAATGCTCGATCCTGCAGGCACAAATACGTGAGTACAAATAGATAAGTTCACAAACAAAGCGGTGGAAACAGTAGGCCAGACACCAGATACAGAATATGAGATGAAGTACTTCCTGAAACGGACAGAGAGAAAGATATAGTTAATATCACACCAAAACTGTCTTCTGAAGCCCACATAAAAAGAATTACATCTCCGGCACATGCGTGGCTGGCTAAACTCAGAACAACCTTCAGGAACCTGTGTAAGGAATCATTCAGAATCTTGTATACGGCATATGTAAGACTGGAGTATGCGGCCCAGCATAGAGCCTTGTCAAGCACAAGACGAAGCTTGAAAAAAGTTAAGTGGTATGCCACTAGACTAATCCCAAAACTAAGAGGCATTAGTTACGAGGAAAGGCTGCGTAAAATGCACCTCACGACACTGGAAGACAGAAGAGTATGGGAAGACATGATCACTACCTACAAAATTCTATGAGGAATTGGCAGGGTAGATAAGGATAAAAAGTTTAAAACGGGTGGTACGCGAACAAGGGGACACAGGTGGAGATCGAGTACCCAAATGAGCCACAGGGACGTTAGAAAGAACTATTTCAGTGTCAGAGTAGTTAACAGGTGGAATGCATTAGACAGTGATGTTGTGGAGGCTGACTCTATACACAGTTTCAAATGTAGATATGATAGAGCCCAGTAGGCTTAGGAATCTGTACACCAGTTGATTGACAGTTAAGAGGCGGGACCAAAGTGCCAGAGTTCAACCCCCACAAGTACAACAAGGTGTACACATACACACACACACACACACCACTCCCGTTGCCAACAACAGGACACGTAGCGTCGCTACCACTCCCGCTGTCAACAACGGGACTACCACTCCCGTTGTCCGAGGTAGGCCTAGTCTCATTTTGCGCCGTTCTTCATTATCTGGAGGAGGGCGTCTTCGCACCTCTCGATGTTTGCCGCATCATACCCATAGATCTCTGCTCTCCCTTCACACCAATTGAGCGAGATAAATACATTGAATTTGACCTCAAGCTCTTATATTCTTTTTCCTTTAAGGCCAATAATTGCACCCTAAAACTTTCTGGGGCAGGTTATCCACGACCTAATTGTTTGGTTTTAGCCTTTGTTTGTCCTTGTTGTTGTTGTTGTTGTTGACTTGGGTGTTGATGTTGTTGTTGACTTGGGTGTTGATGTTGTTGACTTGGGTGTTGATGTTGTTGCTGTTGTTGACTTGGGTGTTGATGTTGTTGACTTGGGTGTTGATGTTGTTGTTGTTGATGTTGTTGCTCCTGTTGATGTTGTTGTTGTGGGTGTTGTTGTTGTTGTTGTTGTGGGTATTGTACCGGTGTGTTTTTGGGTTTTAATGGTATGTGAGGGTGTGTGATCAGGCTTCGTGGGAGAGAGATTTAGCTCCGTGGAAGTAGTACTCCCTACTAGAGTGGGCGTAGAGTGTACGCCTGACCCACTGTTAAGGCAGAGATAGAGAAGGACGAAGACGAAAATCACTGCTATTTTCCAGCTGAACCATCCTTCGGGAGGCTGGGTTTTGGGCTCCTCTCCCACCTGCAGCAGGAAGGCCTTGAGGCCTTCCACCTGCATGCGTGTGTGTTGTTGCCGCCGGTGTGTGCCGACTAGAGGCAGGTGGTCCAGGAGGGAGTCTAGCCGTTGATCCTGTAGGAGTGAGCGGTCACAAGTGGGCAGAGGTGGAAGCAGGTTGAGATCGACAGCCACCTGCCGCGCCTGGCCTCCTACTCCAGTGTTGTCCTCTTGGTAGTCCTTCACCTACTGCCGCAGCTGGAGCAGTTGGTTCCTGCTCTAAGATTCCCCCGCCATTTGCCACTGGGCATATCTTCCCGTCATCCCCACCACTAACACCACAACAATAATAATCTTACTCATCTTTCCTCTCGAAATATCTATTGGGCAGAGGAAACTATCAGGAAAAGCACCAAGCAACACGACTAAGGTCTATAAAAGATGGTTTAATCTGTGTAAAGAATCATGGGCTAGATGACTATCAGAGATGGAGAAAATATAGTTAGCTTGGAAGTGTTGAGGTTTGGCCCGGGTGGCGGGACCCGTCCAGGATCACCACCAAAAAGGCCGGGTCCAACAACTGGATAATGTCACACCAATACTTCATTGTATTGAAGTTCAATAGTTCATTGTTGTAGTAATCGTTCTTGTAGTGTTCATTGTTGTAATGCTCGTTGTTGTAGTGTTCATTGTTGTAATGCTCGTTGTTGTAGTGTTCGTTGTTGTAGTGTTCGTTGTTGAAGTGTTTGTTGTTAAGGTTTTCGTAGTTGTAGTGTTCGTTGTTGTAGTGTTCGTTCTTCTGATTTTCGTTGTTGTGGTGTTCATTATTGTGGTGTTCGTTGTTGAGATGTTCGTTGTTGTGATGTTCGTTGTTGTGATGTTCGTTCTTGTGGTGTTTGTTGTTGTAGTGTTCGTTGTTGAGATGTTCGTTGTTGTGGTGCTCGTTGTGGTAGTGTTCATTGTTGTAGTGTTCGTAGTTGAGATGTTCGTTGTTGAGACGTTCGATGTTGAAATGTTCATTGTTGTAAAGTTCGTTGTTGTGGTGTTTGTTGTTGAGATGTTCATAGTTGTAGAGTTCGTTGTTGAGATGTTCGTTGTTGTGGTGTTCGTTGTTGTGATGTTCGTTGTTGTGGTGTTCGTTGTTTATAGTGTTCGTTGTTGAGAGGTTCGTTGTTGAGATGTTCGTTGTTGAGATGTTCGTTGTTGTAAAGTTCGTTGTTGTGGTGTTTGTTGTTAAGATGTTCGTAGTTGTAGTGTTCGTTGTTGTAGTGTTCGTTGTTGAAGTGTTCGTTGTTCTGATTTTCGTTGTTGTAGTGTTCATTATTGTGGTGTTCGTTGTTGTGGTGTTCGTTGTTCTAATGTTCGTTGTTGTAGTGTTCATTATTGTGGTGTTCGTTGTTGTGGTGTTCGATGTTCTAGTGTTCGTTGTTGTAGTGTTCGTTGTTGAGATGTTCGTTGTTGAGATGTTCGTTCTTGTAGTGTTCGTTGTTTTAGTGTTCGTTGTTGTAGTGTTCGTTGTTGTGGTGTTCGTTGTGGTAGTGTTCGTTGTTGTTGTGTTCGTTGTTTTGGTGTTCGTTGTTGTAGTGTTCGTTGTTGTAGTGTATGTTGTTGTAGTGTTCGTTGTTGTAGTGTTCGGTGTTGTAGTGTTCGTTGTTGAGATGTTCGTTGTTGTAGTGTTCGTTGCTGAGATGGTCGTTGTTGAGAGGTTCGTTGTTGAGATGTTCGTTGTTGTGGTGGTCGTTGTTGTAATGTTCGTTGTTGTGATGTTCGTTGTTGTATTGTTCGTTGTTGAGATATTCGTTGTTGAGATGTTCGTTGTTGAGATGTTCGTTGTTGTGGTGTTCGTTGATGTGGTGTTCGTTGTTGTATTGTTCGTTGTTGTAGTGTTCGTTGTTGTAGTGTTCGTTGTTGTGGAGTTCGTTCTTATAACGTTCGTTGTTGTAGTGTTCGTTGTTCTAATGTTCGTTGTTGTGGTGTTCGTTGTTGTAGCGTTCGTTGTTGTAGTGTTTGTTGTTGTAGTGTTCGTTGTTGTAATGTTAGTTGTTGTAGTGTTCATTGTTGTAATTTTCGTTGTTGTGGTGTTCGTTGTTGTAGTGTTTGTCGTTGTGGTGTTCGTTGTTGTGGTGTTCGTTGTTGTAGTGTTCGTTGTTGTGGTGTTCGTTGTTGTGGTGTTCGTTGTTGTAGTGTTCGTTGTTGAAGTGTTCGTTGTTGTTTTGTTCGTTGTTGTAGTGTTCAATGTTGTATTGTTCGTTGTAGTAGTGTTAATTATTGTAGTGTTCGTTGTAGTGGTGTTCGTTGTTGTAATGGTCGTTTTTGTGATTTTCGTTGTTGTAATGTTCGTTGTTGAGGTGTTCGTTGCTGTAAAGTTCGTTGTTGTGGAATTCGTTGTTGTGGTGTTCGTTGTTGTATTGTTCGTTGTTGTGGTGTTCGTTGTTGTAAAGTTCGTTGTTGTGGTGTTTGTTGTTAAGGTTTTCGTAGTTGTAGTGTTCGTTGTTCTGATTTTCGTTGTTGTAGTGCTCATTATTGTGGTGTTCGTTGTTGAGATGTTCGTTGTTGTGATGTTCGTTGTTGTGGTGCTCGTTGTTGTAGTGTTCATTGTTTTAGTGTTCGTAGTTGAGATATACGAGATCGTAGTTGAGATATATATGTTGAGATATATGAGATGTTCGTAGTTGTAGAGTTCGTTGTTGAGATGTTCGTTGTTGTGGTGTTCGTTGTTGTGATGTTCGTTGTTGTGGTGTTCGTTGTTTATAGTGTTCGTTGTTGAGAGGTTCGTTGTTGAGATGTTCGTTGTTGAGATGTTCGTTGTTGTAAAGTTCGTTGTTGTGGTGTATGTTGTTAAGATGTTCGTAGTTGTAGTGTTCGTTGTTGAAGTGTTCGTTGTTCTGATTTTCGTTGTTGTAGTGTTCATTATTGTGGTGTTCGTTGCTGTGGTGTTCGTTGTTCTAGTGTTCGATGTTGTAGTGTTCATTATTGTCGTGTTCGTTATTGTGGTGTTCGTTGTTCTAGTGTTCGTTGTTGTAATGTTCGTTGTTGAGATGTTCGTTGTTGAGATGTTCGTTTTTGTGATGGTCGTTGTTGTGATGTTCGTTGTTGTAGTGTTCGTTGTTGAGATGTTCGTTGTTGTGGTGTTCGTTGTTGTAGTGTTCATTGTTGTAGTGTTCATTGTTGAGATGTTCGTTGTTGAGATGTTCGTTGTTGTAGTGTTCGTTGTTTTAGTGTTCGTTGTTGTAGTGTTCGTTGTTGTCGTGTTCGTTGTGGTAGTGTTCATTGTTGTAGTGTTCGTTGTTGTAGTGTTCGTTGTTTTGGTGTTTGTTGTTGTAGTGTTCGTTGTTGTAGTGTTCGTTGTTGTAGTGTTCGTTGTTGTAGTGTTCGTTGTTGAAGTGTTCGTTGTTCTGATTTTCGGTGTTGTAGTGTTCATTATTGTGGTGTTCGTTGCTGTGGTGTTCGTTGTTCTAGTGTTCGATGTTGTAGTGTTCATTATTGTCGTGTTCGTTATTGTGGTGTTCGTTGTTCTAGTGTTCGTTGTTGTAATGTTCGTTGTTGAGATGTTCGTTGTTGAGATGTTCGTTTTTGTGATGGTCGTTGTTGTGATGTTCGTTGTTGTAGTGTTCGTTGTTGAGATGTTCGTTGTTGTGGTGTTCGTTGTTGTAGTGTTCATTGTTGTAGTGTTCATTGTTGAGATATTCGTTGTTGAGATGTTCGTTGTTGTAGTGTTCGTTGTTTTAGTGTTCGTTGTTGTAGTGTTCGTTGTTGTCGTGTTCGTTGTGGTAGTGTTCATTGTTGTAGTGTTCGTTGTTGTAGTGTTCGTTGTTTTGGTGTTCGTTGTTGTAGTGTTCGTTGTTGTAGTGTTCGTTGTTGTAGTGTTCGTTGATGTAGTGTTCGTTGTTGAGATGTTCGTTGTTGAGATGTTCGATGTTGTAGTGTTCGTTGTTGAGATGTTCGTTGTTGAGAGGTTCGTTGTTGAGATGTTCGTTGTTGTGGTGGTCGTTGTTGTAATGTTCGTTGTTGTGATGTTCGTTGTTGTAGTGTTCGTTGTTGAGATATTCGTTGTTGAGATGTTCGTTGTTGAGATGTTCGTTGTTGTGGTGTTTGTTGATGTGGTGTTCGTTGTTGTAGTGTTCGTTGTTATAGTGTTCGTTGTTGTAGTGTTCGTTGTTGTAGTGTTCGTTGTTGTAGTGTTCGTTGTTGTGGTGTTCGTTGTTGTAGTGTTCGTTGTTGTGGTGTTCGTTGTTGTGGTGTTCGTTGTTGTAGTGTTCGTTGTTGAAGTGTTCATTGTTGTTTTGTTCGTTGTTGTAGTGTTCAATGTTGTATTGTTCGTTGTAGTAGTGTTAATTATTGTAGTGTTCGTTGTAGTGGTGTTCGTTGTTGTAATGGTCGTTTTTGTGATTTTCGTTGTTGTAATGTTCGTTGTTGAGGTGTTCGTTGCTGTAAAGTTCGTTGTTGTGAAATTCGTTGTTGTGGTGTTCGTTGTTGTTTTGTTCGTTGTTGTGGTGTTCGTTGTTGTAAAGTTCGTTGTTGTGGTGTTTGTTGTTAAGGTTTTCGTAGTTGTAGTGTTCGTTGTTGTAGTGTTCGTTGTTCTGATTTTCGTTGTTGTAGTGCTCATTATTGTGGTGTTCGTTATTGAAATGTTCGTTGTTGTGATGTTCGTTGTTGTGATGTTCGTTCTTGTGGTGTTCGTTGTTGTAGTGTTCGTTGTTGAGATGTTCGTTGTTGTGGTGCTCGTTGTTGTAGTGTTCATTGTTTTAGTGTTCGTAGTGGAGATGTTCGTTGTTGACACGTTCGATGTTGAGATGTTCGTTGTTGAGATGTTCGTTGTTGTGGTCTTCGTTGTTGTGATTTTCGTTGTTGTGGTGTTCGTTGGTGTAGTGTTCGTTGTTGAGAGGTTCGTTGTTGAGATGTTCGTTGTTGAGATGTTCATTGTTGTAAAGTTCGTTGTTGTGGTGTTTGTTGTTGAGATGTTCGTAGTTGTAGAGTTCGTTGTTGAGATGTTCGTTGTTGTGGTGTTCGTTGTTGTGATGTTCGTTGTTGTGGTGTTCGTTGTTTATAGTGTTCGTTGTTGAGAGGTTCGTTGTTGAGATGTTCGTTGTTGAGATGTTCGTTGTTGTAAAGTTCGTTGTTGTGGTGTTTGTTGTTAAGATGTTCGTAGTTGTAGTGTTCGTTGTTGTAGTGTTCATTGTTGAAGTGTTCGTTGTTCTGATTTTCGTTGTTGTAGTGTTCATTATTGTGGTGTTCGTTGTTGTGGTGTTCGTTGTTCTAATGTTCGTTGTTGTAGTGTTCATTATTGTGGTGTTCGTTGTTGTGGTGTTCGATGTTCTAGTGTTCGTTGTTGTAGTGTTCGTTGTTGAGATGTTCGTTGTTGAGATGTTCGTTCTTGTAGTGTTCGTTGTTTTAGTGTTCGTTGTTGTAGTGTTCGTTGTTGTGGTGTTCGTTGTGGTAGTGTTCGTTGTTGTTGTGTTCGTTGTTTTGGTGTTCGTTGTTGTAGTGTTCGTTGTTGTAGTGTATGTTGTTGTAGTGTTCGTTGTTGTAGTGTTCGGTGTTGTAGTGTTCGTTGTTGAGATGTTCGTTGTTGTAGTGTTCGTTGCTGAGATGGTCGTTGTTGAGAGGTTCGTTGTTGAGATGTTCGTTGTTGTGGTGGTCGTTGTTGTAATGTTCGTTGTTGTGATGTTCGTTGTTGTATTGTTCGTTGTTGAGATATTCGTTGTTGAGATGTTCGTTGTTGAGATGTTCGTTGTTGTGGTGTTCGTTGATGTGGTGTTCGTTGTTGTATTGTTCGTTGTTGTAGTGTTCGTTGTTGTAGTGTTCCTTGTTGTGGAGTTCGTTCTTATAACGTTCGTTGTTGTAGTGTTCGTTGTTCTAATGTTCGTTGTTGTGGTGTTCGTTGTTGTAGCGTTCGTTGTTGTAGTGTTTGTTGTTGTAGTGTTCGTTGTTGTAATGTTAGTTGTTGTAGTGTTCATTGTTGTAATTTTCGTTGTTGTGGTGTTCGTTGTTGTAGTGTTTGTCGTTGTGGTGTTCGTTGTTGTGGTGTTCGTTGTTGTAGTGTTCGTTGTTGTGGTGTTCGTTGTTGTGGTGTTCGTTGTTGTAGTGTTCGTTGTTGAAGTGTTCGTTGTTGTTTTGTTCGTTGTTGTAGTGTTCAATGTTGTATTGTTCGTTGTAGTAGTGTTAATTATTGTAGTGTTCGTTGTAGTGGTGTTCGTTGTTGTAATGGTCGTTTTTGTGATTTTCGTTGTTGTAATGTTCGTTGTTGAGGTGTTCGTTGCTGTAAAGTTCGTTGTTGTGGAATTCGTTGTTGTGGTGTTCGTTGTTGTATTGTTCGTTGTTGTGGTGTTCGTTGTTGTAAAGTTCGTTGTTGTGGTGTTTGTTGTTAAGGTTTTCGTAGTTGTAGTGTTCGTTGTTCTGATTTTCGTTGTTGTAGTGCTCATTATTGTGGTGTTCGTTGTTGAGATGTTCGTTGTTGTGATGTTCGTTGTTGTGGTGCTCGTTGTTGTAGTGTTCATTGTTTTAGTGTTCGTAGTTGAGATATACGAGATCGTAGTTGAGATATATATGTTGAGATATATGAGATGTTCGTAGTTGTAGAGTTCGTTGTTGAGATGTTCGTTGTTGTGGTGTTCGTTGTTGTGATGTTCGTTGTTGTGGTGTTCGTTGTTTATAGTGTTCGTTGTTGAGAGGTTCGTTGTTGAGATGTTCGTTGTTGAGATGTTCGTTGTTGTAAAGTTCGTTGTTGTGGTGTATGTTGTTAAGATGTTCGTAGTTGTAGTGTTCGTTGTTGAAGTGTTCGTTGTTCTGATTTTCGTTGTTGTAGTGTTCATTATTGTGGTGTTCGTTGCTGTGGTGTTCGTTGTTCTAGTGTTCGATGTTGTAGTGTTCATTATTGTCGTGTTCGTTATTGTGGTGTTCGTTGTTCTAGTGTTCGTTGTTGTAATGTTCGTTGTTGAGATGTTCGTTGTTGAGATGTTCGTTTTTGTGATGGTCGTTGTTGTGATGTTCGTTGTTGTAGTGTTCGTTGTTGAGATGTTCGTTGTTGTGGTGTTCGTTGTTGTAGTGTTCATTGTTGTAGTGTTCATTGTTGAGATGTTCGTTGTTGAGATGTTCGTTGTTGTAGTGTTCGTTGTTTTAGTGTTCGTTGTTGTAGTGTTCGTTGTTGTCGTGTTCGTTGTGGTAGTGTTCATTGTTGTAGTGTTCGTTGTTGTAGTGTTCGTTGTTTTGGTGTTCGTTGTTGTAGTGTTCGTTGTTGTAGTGTTCGTTGTTGTAGTGTTCGTTGTTGAAGTGTTCGTTGTTCTGATTTTCGTTGTTGTAGTGTTCATTATTGTGGTGTTCGTTGCTGTGGTGTTCGTTGTTCTAGTGTTCGATGTTGTAGTGTTCATTATTGTCGTGTTCGTTATTGTGGTGTTCGTTGTTCTAGTGTTCGTTGTTGTAATGTTCGTTGTTGAGATGTTCGTTGTTGAGATGTTCGTTTTTGTGATGGTCGTTGTTGTGATGTTCGTTGTTGTAGTGTTCGTTGTTGAGATGTTCGTTGTTGTGGTGTTCGTTGTTGTAGTGTTCATTGTTGTAGTGTTCATTGTTGAGATGTTCGTTGTTGAGATGTTCGTTGTTGTAGTGTTCGTTGTTTTAGTGTTCGTTGTTGTAGTGTTCGTTGTTGTCGTGTTCGTTGTGGTAGTGTTCATTGTTGTAGTGTTCGTTGTTGTAGTGTTCGTTGTTTTGGTGTTCGTTGTTGTAGTGTTCGTTGTTGTAGTGTTCGTTGTTGTAGTGTTCGTTGATGTAGTGTTCGTTGTTGAGATGTTCGTTGTTGAGATGTTCGATGTTGTAGTGTTCGTTGTTGAGATGTTCGTTGTTGAGAGGTTCGTTGTTGAGATGTTCGTTGTTGTGGTGGTCGTTGTTGTAATGTTCGTTGTTGTGATGTTCGTTGTTGTAGTGTTCGTTGTTGAGATATTCGTTGTTGAGATGTTCGTTGTTGAGATGTTCGTTGTTGTGGTGTTTGTTGATGTGGTGTTCGTTGTTGTAGTGTTCGTTGTTATAGTGTTCGTTGTTGTAGTGTTCGTTGTTGTAGTGTTCGTTGTTGTAGTGTTCGTTGTTGTGGTGTTCGTTGTTGTAGTGTTCGTTGTTGTGGTGTTCGTTGTTGTGGTGTTCGTTGTTGTAGTGTTCGTTGTTGAAGTGTTCATTGTTGTTTTGTTCGTTGTTGTAGTGTTCAATGTTGTATTGTTCGTTGTAGTAGTGTTAATTATTGTAGTGTTCGTTGTAGTGGTGTTCGTTGTTGTGATGGTCGTTTTTGTGATTTTCGTTGTTGTAATGTTCGTTGTTGAGGTGTTCGTTGCTGTAAAGTTCGTTGTTGTGAAATTCGTTGTTGTGGTGTTCGTTGTTGTATTGTTCGTTGTTGTGGTGTTCGTTGTTGTAAAGTTCGTTGTTGTGGTGTTTGTTGTTAAGGTTTTCGTAGTTGTAGTGTTCGTTGTTGTAGTGTTCGTTGTTCTGATTTTCGTTGTTGTAGTGCTCATTATTGTGGTGTTCGTTATTGAAATGTTCGTTGTTGTGATGTTCGTTGTTGTGATGTTCGTTCTTGTGGTGTTCGTTGTTGTAGTGTTCGTTGTTGAGATGTTCGTTGTTGTGGTGCTCGTTGTTGTAGTGTTCATTGTTTTAGTGTTCGTAGTGGAGATGTTCGTTGTTGACACGTTCGATGTTGAGATGTTCGTTGTTGAGATGTTCGTTGTTGTGGTCTTCGTTGTTGTGATGTTCGTTGTTGTGGTGTTCGTTGGTGTAGTGTTCGTTGTTGAGAGGTTCGTTGTTGAGATGTTCGTTGTTGAGATGTTAGTTGTTGTAAAGTTCGTTGTTGTGGTGTTTGTTGTTGAGATGTTCGTAGTTGTAGAGTTCGTTGTTGAGATGTTCGTTGTTGTGGTGTTCGTTGTTGTGATGTTCGTTGTTGTGGTGTTCGTTGTTTATAGTGTTCGTTGTTGAGAGGTTCGTTGTTGAGATGTTCGTTGTTGAGATGTTCGTTGTTGTAAAGTTCGTTGTTGTGGTGTTTGTTGTTAAGATGTTCGTAGTTGTAGTGTTCGTTGTTGTAGTGTTCGTTGTTGAAGTGTTCGTTGTTCTGATTTTCGTTGTTCTGATTTTCGTTGTTGTAGTGTTCATTATTGTGGTGTTCGTTGCTGTGGTGTTCGTTGTTCTAGTGTTCGTTGTCGTAGTGTTCATTATTGTGGTGTTCGTTGTTGTGGTGTTCGTTGTTCTAGTGTTCGTTGTTGTAATGTTCATTGTTGAGATGTTCGTTGCTGAGATGTTCGTTTTTGTGATGGTCGTTGTTGTGATGTTTGTTGTTGTAGTGTTCGTTGTTGAGATGTTCGTTGTTGTGGTGTTCGTTGTTGTTGTGTACATTGTTGTAGTGTTCATTGTTGAGATGTTCGTTGTTGAGATGTTCGTTGTTGAGATGTTCGTTGTTGTAGTGTTCGTTGTTTTAGTGTTCGTTGTTGTAGTGTTCGTTGTTGTTGTGTTCGTTGTGGTAGTGTTCATTGTTGTAGTGTTCGTTGTTGTAGTGTTCGTTGTTTTGATGTTCGTTGTTGTAGTGTTCGTTGTTGTAGTGTTCGTTGTTGTAGTGTTCGTTGTTGTAGTGTTCGTTGTTGAGATGTTCGTTGTTGAGAGGTTCGTTGCTGAGATGTTCGTTGTTGTGGTGGTCGTTGTTGTAATGTTCGTTGTTGTGATGTTCATTGTTGTAGTGTTCGTTGTTGGGATATTCGTTGTTGAGATGTTCGTTGTTGAGACGTTCGTTGTTGTGGTGTTCGTTGATGTGTTGTTCGTTGTTGTAGTGTTCGTTCTTGTAGTGTTCGTTGTTGTAGTGTTCGTTGTTGTAGTGTTCATTGTTGTAAAGTTCGTTGTTGTAGTGTTCGTTGTTGTAGTGTTCGTTGTTGTAGTGTTCGTTGTTGTAATGTTCGTTGTTGTGGTGTTTGTTGTTGTAGTGTTCGTTGTTGTAGTTTTCCTTGTTGTGAAGTTCGTTCTTATAACGTTCGTTGTTGTAGTGTTCGTTGTTCTAATGTTCGTTGTTGTACTGATCGTTGTTGTAGTGTTCATTGTTATAGTGTTCCTTGTTGTGAAGTTCGTTCTTATAAGGTTCGTTGTTGTAGTGTTCGTTGTTCTAATGTTCGTTGTTGTGGTGTTCGTTGTTGTAGCGTCAGTTGTTGTAGTGTTTGTTGTTGTAGTGTTCGTTGTTGTAATGTTAGTTGTTGTAGTGTTCATTGTTGTAATTTTCGTTGTTGTGGTGTTCGTTGTTGTTGTGTTCGTTGTTGTGGTTTTTGTTGTTGCGGTGTTCGTTGTTGTAGTGTTCGTTGTTGTGGTGTTCGTTGTTGTGGTGTTCGTTGTTGTAGTGTTCATTGTTGTAGTGTTCATTGTTGAGATGTTCGTTGTTGAGATGTTCGTTGTTGTAGTGTTCGTTGTTTTAGTGTTCGTTGTAGTGGTGTTCGATGTTGTAATGGTCGTTTTTGTGATTTTCGTTGTTGTAATGTTCGTTGTTGAGGTGTTCGTTGTTGTAAAGTTCGTTGTTGTGGAGTTCGTTGTTGTGGTGTTCGTTGTTGTATTGTTCTTTGTTGTGGTGTTCGTTGTTGTAAAGTTCGTTGTTGTGGTGTTTGTTGTTAAGGTTTTCGTAGTTGTAGTGTTCGTTGTTGTAGTTTTCGTTGTTCTGATTTTCGTTGTTGTAGAGTTCATTATTGTGGTGTTCGTTGTTGAGATGTTCGTTGTTGTGGTGTTCGTTGTTGTAGTGTTCATTGTTGTAGTGTTCATTGTTGAGATGTTCGTTGTTGAGATGTTCGTTGTTGTAGTGTTCGTTGTTTTAGTGTTCGTTGTTGTAGTGTTCGTTGTTGTCGTGTTCGTTGTGGTAGTGTTCATTGTTGTAGTGTTCGTTGTTGTAGTGTTCGTTGTTTTGGTGTTCGTTGTTGTAGTGTTCGTTGTTGTAGTGTTCGTTGTTGTAGTGTTCGTTGTTGTAGTGTTCGTTGTTGAAGTGTTCGTTGTTCTGATTTTCGTTGTTGTAGTGTTCATTATTGTGGTGTTCGTTGCTGTGGTGTTCGTTGTTCTAGTGTTCGATGTTGTAGTGTTCATTATTGTCGTGTTCGTTATTGTGGTGTTCGTTGTTCTAGTGTTCGTTGTTGTAATGTTCGTTGTTGAGATGTTCGTTGTTGAGATGTTCGTTTTTGTGATGGTCGTTGTTGTGATGTTCGTTGTTGTAGTGTTCGTTGTTGAGATGTTCGTTGTTGTGGTGTTCGTTGTTGTAGTGTTCATTGTTGTAGTGTTCATTGTTGAGATGTTCGTTGTTGTAGTGTTCGTTGTTTTAGTGTTCGTTGTTGTAGTGTTCGTTGTTGTCGTGTTCGTTGTGGTAGTGTTCATTGTTGTAGTGTTCGTTGTTGTAGTGTTCGTTGTTTTGGTGTTCGTTGTTGTAGTGTTCGTTGTTGTAGTGTTCGTTGTTGTAGTGTTCGTTGTTGTAGTGTTCGTTGTTGAGATGTTCGTTGTTGAGATGTTCGATGTTGTAGTGTTCGTTGTTGAGATGTTCGTTGTTGAGAGGTTCGTTGTTGAGATGTTCGTTGTTGTGGTGGTCGTTGTTGTAATGTTCGTTGTTGTGATGTTCGTTGTTGTAGTGTTCGTTGTTGAGATATTCGTTGTTGAGATGTTCGTTGTTGAGATGTTCGTTGTTGTGGTGTTTGTTGATGTGGTGTTCGTTGTTGTAGTGTTCGTTGTTATAGTGTTCGTTGTTGTAGTGTTCGTTGTTGTAGTGTTCATTGTTGTAAAATTCGTTGTTGTAGTGTTCGTTGTTGTAGTGTTCGTTGTTGTAGTGTTCGTTTTTGTAATGTTCGTTGTTGTGGTGTTTGTTGTTGTAGTGTTCGTTGTTGTAGTGTTCCTTGTTGTGAAGTTCGTTCTTATAACGTTCGTTGTTGTAGTGTTCGTTGTTCTAATGTTCGTTGTTGTACTGTTCGTTGTTGTAGTGTTCGTTGTTGTAGTGTTCCTTGTTGTGAAGTTCGTTCTTATAAGGTTCGTTGTTGTAGTGTTCGTTGTTCTAATGTTCGTTGTTGTGGTGTTCGTTGTTGTAGCGTCAGTTGTTGTAGTGTTTGTTGTTGTAGTGTTCGTTGTTGTAATGTTAGTTGTTGTAGTGTTCATTGTTGTAATTTTCGTTGTTGTGGTGTTCGTTGTTGTTGTGTTCGTTGTTGTGGTTTTTGTTGTTGTGGTGTTCGTTGTTGTAGTGTTCGTTGTTGTGGTGTTCGTTGTTGTGGTGTTCGTTGTTGTAGTGTTCATTGTTGTAGTGTTCATTGTTGAGATGTTCGTTGTTGAGATGTTCGTTGTTGTAGTGTTCGTTGTTTTAGTGTTCGTTGTAGTGGTGTTCGATGTTATAATGGTCGTTTTTGTGATTTTCGTTGTTGTAATGTTCGTTGTTGAGGTGTTCGTTGTTGTAAAGTTCGTTGTTGTGGAGTTCGTTGTTGTGGTGTTCGTTGTTGTATTGTTCTTTATTGTGGTGTTCGTTGTTGTAAAGTTCGTTGTTGTGGTGTTTGTTGTTAAGGTTTTCGTAGTTGTAGTGTTCGTTGTTGTAGTTTTCGTTGTTCTGATTTTCGTTGTTGTAGAGTTCATTATTGTGGTGTTCGTTGTTGAGATGTTCGTTGTTGTGGTGTTCGTTGTTGTAGTGTTCATTGTTGTAGTGTTCATTGTTGAGATGTTCGTTGTTGAGATGTTCGTTGTTGTAGTGTTCGTTGTTTTAGTGTTCGTTGTTGTAGTGTTCGTTGTTGTCGTGTTCGTTGTGGTAGTGTTCATTGTTGTAGTGTTCGTTGTTGTAGTGTTCGTTGTTTTGGTGTTCGTTGTTGTAGTGTTCGTTGTTGTAGTGTTCGTTGTTGTAGTGTTCGTTGTTGTAGTGTTCGTTGTTGAAGTGTTCGTTGTTCTGATTTTCGTTGTTGTAGTGTTCATTATTGTGGTGTTCGTTGCTGTGGTGTTCGTTGTTCTAGTGTTCGATGTTGTAGTGTTCATTATTGTCGTGTTCGTTATTGTGGTGTTCGTTGTTCTAGTGTTCGTTGTTGTAATGTTCGTTGTTGAGATGTTCGTTGTTGAGATGTTCGTTTTTGTGATGGTCGTTGTTGTGATGTTCGTTGTTGTAGTGTTCGTTGTTGAGATGTTCGTTGTTGTGGTGTTCGTTGTTGTAGTGTTCATTGTTGTAGTGTTCATTGTTGAGATGTTCGTTGTTGTAGTGTTCGTTGTTTTAGTGTTCGTTGTTGTAGTGTTCGTTGTTGTCGTGTTCGTTGTGGTAGTGTTCATTGTTGTAGTGTTCGTTGTTGTAGTGTTCGTTGTTTTGGTGTTCGTTGTTGTAGTGTTCGTTGTTGTAGTGTTCGTTGTTGTAGTGTTCGTTGTTGTAGTGTTCGTTGTTGAGATGTTCGTTGTTGAGATGTTCGATGTTGTAGTGTTCGTTGTTGAGATGTTCGTTGTTGAGAGGTTCGTTGTTGAGATGTTCGTTGTTGTGGTGGTCGTTGTTGTAATGTTCGTTGTTGTGATGTTCGTTGTTGTAGTGTTCGTTGTTGAGATATTCGTTGTTGAGATGTTCGTTGTTGAGATGTTCGTTGTTGTGGTGTTTGTTGATGTGGTGTTCGTTGTTGTAGTGTTCGTTGTTATAGTGTTCGTTGTTGTAGTGTTCGTTGTTGTAGTGTTCATTGTTGTAAAATTCGTTGTTGTAGTGTTCGTTGTTGTAGTGTTCGTTGTTGTAGTGTTCGTTGTTGTAATGTTCGTTGTTGTGGTGTTTGTTGTTGTAGTGTTCGTTGTTGTAGTGTTCCTTGTTGTGAAGTTCGTTCTTATAACGTTCGTTGTTGTAGTGTTCGTTGTTCTAATGTTCGTTGTTGTACTGTTCGTTGTTGTAGTGTTCGTTGTTGTAGTGTTCCTTGTTGTGAAGTTCGTTCTTATAAGGTTCGTTGTTGTAGTGTTCGTTGTTCTAATGTTCGTTGTTGTGGTGTTCGTTGTTGTAGCGTCAGTTGTTGTAGTGTTTGTTGTTGTAGTGTTCGTTGTTGTAATGTTAGTTGTTGTAGTGTTCATTGTTGTAATTTTCGTTGTTGTGGTGTTCGTTGTTGTTGTGTTCGTTGTTGTGGTTTTTGTTGTTGTGGTGTTCGTTGTTGTAGTGTTCGTTGTTGTGGTGTTCGTTGTTGTGGTGTTCGTTGTTGTAGTGTTCATTGTTGTAGTGTTCATTGTTGAGATGTTCGTTGTTGAGATGTTCGTTGTTGTAGTGTTCGTTGTTTTAGTGTTCGTTGTAGTGGTGTTCGATGTTGTAATGGTCGTTTTTGTGATTTTCGTTGTTGTAATGTTCGTTGTTGAGGTGTTCGTTGTTGTAAAGTTCGTTGTTGTGGAGTTCGTTGTTGTGGTGTTCGTTGTTGTATTGTTCTTTGTTGTGGTGTTCGTTGTTGTAAAGTTCGTTGTTGTGGTGTTTGTTGTTAAGGTTTTCGTAGTTGTAGTGTTCGTTGTTGTAGTTTTCGTTGTTCTGATTTTCGTTGTTGTAGAGTTCATTATTGTGGTGTTCGTTGTTGAGATGTTCGTTGTTGTGGTGTTCGTTGTTGTAGTGTTCATTGTTGTAGTGTTCATTGTTGAGATGTTCGTTGTTGAGATGTTCGTTGTTGTAGTGTTCGTTGTTTTAGTGTTCGTTGTTGTAGTGTTCGTTGTTGTCGTGTTCGTTGTGGTAGTGTTCATTGTTGTAGTGTTCGTTGTTGTAGTGTTCGTTGTTTTGGTGTTCGTTGTTGTAGTGTTCGTTGTTGTAGTGTTCGTTGTTGTAGTGTTCGTTGTTGTAGTGTTCGTTGTTGAAGTGTTCGTTGTTCTGATTTTCGTTGTTGTAGTGTTCATTATTGTGGTGTTCGTTGCTGTGGTGTTCGTTGTTCTAGTGTTCGATGTTGTAGTGTTCATTATTGTCGTGTTCGTTATTGTGGTGTTCGTTGTTCTAGTGTTCGTTGTTGTAATGTTCGTTGTTGAGATGTTCGTTGTTGAGATGTTCGTTTTTGTGATGGTCGTTGTTGTGATGTTCGTTGTTGTAGTGTTCGTTGTTGAGATGTTCGTTGTTGTGGTGTTCGTTGTTGTAGTGTTCATTGTTGTAGTGTTCATTGTTGAGATGTTCGTTGTTGAGATGTTCGTTGTTGTAGTGTTCGTTGTTTTAGTGTTCGTTGTTGTAGTGTTCGTTGTTGTCGTGTTCGTTGTGGTAGTGTTCATTGTTGTAGTGTTCGTTGTTGTAGTGTTCGTTGTTTTGGTGTTCGTTGTTGTAGTGTTCGTTGTTGTAGTGTTCGTTGTTGTAGTGTTCGTTGTTGTAGTGTTCGTTGTTAAGATGTTCGTTGTTGAGATGTTCGATGTTGTAGTGTTCGTTGTTGAGATGTTCGTTGTTGAGAGGTTCGTTGTTGAGATGTTCGTTGTTGTGGTGGTCGTTGTTGTAATGTTCGTTGTTGTGATGTTCGTTGTTGTAGTGTTCGTTGTTGAGATATTCGTTGTTGAGATGTTCGTTGTTGAGATGTTCGTTGTTGTGGTGTTTGTTGATGTGGTGTTCGTTGTTGTAGTGTTCGTTATTATAGTGTTCGTTGTTGTAGTGTTCGTTGTTGTAGTGTTCATTGTTGTAAAGTTCGTTGTTGTAGTGTTCGTTGTTGTAGTGTTCGTTGTTGTAGTGTTCGTTGTTGTAATGTTCGTTGTTGTGGTGTTTGTTGTTGTAGTGTTCGTTGTTGTAGTGTTCCTTGTTGTGAAGTTCGTTCATATAACGTTCGTTGTTGTAGTGTTCGTTGTTCTAATGTTCGTTGTTGTACTGTTCGTTGTTGTAGTGTTCGTTGTTGTAGTGTTCCTTGTTGTGAAGTTCGTTCTTATAAGGTTCGTTGTTGTAGTGTTCGTTGTTCTAATGTTCGTTGTTGTGGTGTTCGTTGTTGTAGCGTCAGTTGTTGTAGTGTTTGTTGTTGTAGTGTTCGTTGTTGTAATGTTAGTTGTTGTAGTGTTCATTGTTGTAATTTTCGTTGTTGTGGTGTTCGTTGTTGTTGTGTTCGTTGTTGTGGTTTTCGTTGTTGTGGTGTTCGTTGTTGTAGTGTTCGTTGTTGTGGTGTTCGTTGTTGTGGTGTTCGTTGTTGTAGTGTTCATTGTTGTAGTGTTCATTGTTGAGATGTTCGTTGTTGAGATGTTCGTTGTTGTAGTGTTCGTTGTTTTAGTGTTCGTTGTAGTGGTGTTCGATGTTGTAATGGTCGTTTTTGTGATTTTCGTTGTTGTAATGTTCGTTGTTGAGGTGTTCGTTGTTGTAAAGTTCGTTGTTGTGGAGTTCGTTGTTGTGGTGTTCGTTGTTGTATTGTTCTTTGTTGTGGTGTTCGTTGTTGTAAAGTTCGTTGTTGTGGTGTTTGTTGTTAAGGTTTTCGAAGTTGTAGTGTTCGTTGTTGTAGTGTTCGTTGTTCTGATTTTCGTTGTTGTAGAGTTCATTATTGTGGTGTTCGTTTTTGAGATGTTCGTTGTTGTGATGTTCGTTGTTGTGATGTTCGTTCTTGTGGTGTTCGTTGTTGTAGTGTTCGTTGTTGAGATGTTCGTTGTTGTGGTGCTCGTTGTTGTAGTGTTCATTGTTGTAGTGTTCGTAGTTGAGATGTTCGTTGTTGAAACGTTCGATGTTGAGATGTTCGTTGTTGAGATGTTCATTGTTGTGATGTTCGTTGTTGTGATGTTCGTTCTTGTGGTGTTTGTTGTTGTAGTGTTCGTTGTTGAGATGTTCGTTGTTGTGGTGCTCGTTGTGGTAGTGTTCATTGTTGTAGTGTTCGTAGTTGAGATGTTCGTTGTTGAGACGTTCGATGTTGAAATGTTCGTAGTTGTAAAGTTCGTTGTTGTGGTCTTTGTTGTTGAGATGTTCATAGTTGTAGAGTTCGTTGTTGAGATGTTCGTTGTTGTGGTGTTCGTTGTTGTGATGTTCGTTGTTGTGGTGTTCGTTGTTTATAGTGTTCGTTGTTGAGAGGATCGTTGTTGAGATGTTCGTTGTTGAGATGTTCGTTGTTGTAAAGTTCGTTGTTGTGGTGTTTGTTGTTAAGACGTTCGTAGTTGTAGTGTTCGTTGTTGTGGTGTTCGTTGTTGAAGTGTTCGTTGTTCTGATTTTCGTTGTTGTAGTGTTCATTATTGTGGTGTTCATTGTTGTGGTGTTCGTTGTTCTAATGTTCGTTGTTGTTGTGTTCATTATTGTGATGTTCGTTGTTGTATTGTTCGTTGTTGAGATATTCGTTGTTGAGATGTTCGTTGTTGAGATGTTCGTTGTTGTGGTGTTCGTTGATGTGGTGTTCGTTGTTGTAGTGTTCGTTGTTGTAGTGGTCCTTGTTGTGGAGTTCGTTGTTGTAGCGTTCGTTGTTGTAGTGTTTGTTGTTGTAGTGTTCGTTGTTGTAATGTTAGTTGTTGTAGCGTTCGTTGTTGTAGTGTTTGTTGTTGTAGTGTTCGTAGTTGTAATGTTAGTTGTTGGGGTGTTCGTTGTTGTAGCGTTCGTTGTTGTAGTGTTTGTTGTTGTAGTGTTCGTTGTTGTAATGTTAGTTGTTGTAGTGTTCATTGTTGTAATTTTCGTTGTTGTGGTGTTCGTTGTTGTAGTGTTTGTTGTTGTGGTGTTCATTGTTGTGGTGTTCGTTGTTGTAGTGTTCGTTGTTGTGGTGTTCGTTGTTGTGGTGTTCGTTGTTGTAGTGTTCGTTGTTGAAGTGTTCATTGTTGTTTTGTTCGTTGTTGTAGTGTTCAATGTTGTATTGTTCGTTGTAGTAGTGGTAATTATTGTAGTGTTCGTTGTAGTGGTGTTCGTTGTTGTAATGGTCGTTTTTGTGATTTTCGTTGTTGTAATGTTCGTTGTTGAGGTGTTCGTTGCTGTAAAGTTCGTTGTTGTGAAATTCGTTGTTGTGGTGTTCGTTGTTGTATTGTTCGTTGTTGTGGTGTTCGTTGTTGTAAAGTTCGTTGTTGTGGTGTTTGTTGTTAAGGTTTTCGTAGTTGTAGTGTTCGTTGTTGTAGTGTTCGTTGTTCTGATTTTCGTTGTTGTAGTGCTCATTATTGTGGTGTTCGTTATTGAAATGTTCGTTGTTGTGATGTTCGTTGTTGTGATGTTCGTTCTTGTGGTGTTCGTTGTTGTAGTGTTCGTTGTTGAGATGTTCGTTGTTGTGGTGCTCGTTGTTGTAGTGTTCATTGTTTTAGTGTTCGTAGTTGAGATGTTCGTTGTTGACACGTTCGATGTTGAGATGTTCGTTGTTGAGATGTTCGTTGTTGTGATGTTCGTTGTTGTGGTGTTCGTTGTTTATAGTGTTCGTTGTTGAGAGGTTCGTTGTTGAGATGTTCGTTGTTGAGATGTTCGTTGTTGTAAAGTTCGTTGTTGTGGTGTTTGTTGTTAAGATGTTCGTAGTTGTAGTGTTCGTTGTTGTAGTGTTCGTTGTTGAAGTGTTCGTTGTTCTGATTTTCGTTGTTGTAGTGTTCATTATTGTGGTGTTCGTTGCTGTGGTGTTCGTTGTTCTAGTGTTCGTTGTCGTAGTGTTCATTATTGTGGTGTTCGTTGTTGTGGTGTTCGTTGTTCTAGTGTTCGTTGTTGTAATGTTCATTGTTGAGATGTTCGTTGCTGAGATGTTCGTTTTTGTGATGGTCGTTGTTGTGATGTTCGTTGTTGTAGTGTTCGTTGTTGAGATGTTCGTTGTTGTGATGTTCGTTGTTGTTGTGTACATTGTTGTAGTGTTCATTGTTGAGATGTTCGTTGTTGAAGTGTTCGTTGTTCTGATTTTCGTTGTTGTAGTGTTCATTATTGTGGTGTTCGTTGCTGTGGTGTTCGTTGTTCTAGTGTTCGTTGTCGTAGTGTTCATTATTGTGGTGTTCGTTGTTGTGGTGTTCGTTGTTCTAGTGTTCGTTGTTGTAATGTTCATTGTTGAGATGTTCGTTGCTGAGATGTTCGTTTTTGTGATGGTCGTTGTTGTGATGTTCGTTGTTGTAGTGTTCGTTGTTGAGATGTTCGTTGTTGTGATGTTCGTTGTTGTTGTGTACATTGTTGTAGTGTTCATTGTTGAGATGTTCGTTGTTGAGATGTTCGTTGTTGAGATGTTCGTTGTTGTAGTGTTCGTTGTTTTAGTGTTCGTTGTTGTAGTGTTCGTTGTTGTTGTGTTCGTTGTGGTAGTGTTCATTGTTGTAGTGTTCGTTGTTGTAGTGTTCGTTGTTTTGGTGTTCGTTGTTGTAGTGTTCGTTGTTGTAGTGTTCGTTGTTGTAGTGTTCGTTGTTGTAGTGTTCGTTGTTGAGATGTTCGTTGTTGAGATGTTCATTGTTGTAGTGTTCGTTGTTGAGATGTTCGTTGTTGAGAGGTTCGTTGCTGAGATGTTCGTTGTTGTGGTGGTCGTTGTTGTAATGTTCGTTGTTGTGATGTTCATTGTTGTAGTGTTCGTTGTTGGGATATTCGTTGTTGAGATGTTCGTTGTTGAGACGTTCGTTGTTGTGGTGTTCGTTGATGTGTTGTTCGTTGTTGTAGTGTTCGTTCTTGTAGTGTTCGTTGTTGTAGTGTTCGTTGTTGTAGTGTTCATTGTTGTAAAGTTCGTTGTTGTAGTGTTCGTTGTTGTAGTGTTCGTTGTTGTAGTGTTCGTTGTTGTAATGTTCGTTGTTGTGGTGTTTGTTGTTGTAGTGTTCGTTGTTGTAGTTTTCCTTGTTGTGAAGTTCGTTCTTATAACGTTCGTTGTTGTAGTGTTCGTTGTTCTAATGTTCGTTGTTGTACTGATCGTTGTTGTAGTGTTCGTTGTTGTAGTGTTCCTTGTTGTGAAGTTCGTTCTTATAAGGTTCGTTGTTGTAGTGTTCGTTGTTCTAATGTTCGTTGTTGTGGTGTTCGTTGTTGTAGCGTCAGTTGTTGTAGTGTTTGTTGTTGTAGTGTTCGTTGTTGTAATGTTAGTTGTTGTAGTGTTCATTGTTGTAATTTTCGTTGTTGTGGTGTTCGTTGTTGTTGTGTTCGTTGTTGTGGTTTTTGTTGTTGTGGTGTTCGTTGTTGTAGTGTTCGTTGTTGTGGTGTTCGTTGTTGTGGTGTTCGTTGTTGTAGTGTTCATTGTTGTAGTGTTCATTGTTGAGATGTTCGTTGTTGAGATGTTCGTTGTTGTAGTGTTCGTTGTTTTAGTGTTCGTTGTAGTGGTGTTCGATGTTGTAATGGTCGTTTTTGTGATTTTCGTTGTTGTAATGTTCGTTGTTGAGGTGTTCGTTGTTGTAAAGTTCGTTGTTGTGGAGTTCGTTGTTGTGGTGTTCGTTGTTGTATTGTTCTTTGTTGTGGTGTTCGTTGTTGTAAAGTTCGTTGTTGTGGTGTTTGTTGTTAAGGTTTTCGTAGTTGTAGTGTTCGTTGTTGTAGTTTTCGTTGTTCTGATTTTCGTTGTTGTAGAGTTCATTATTGTGGTGTTCGTTTTTGAGATGTTCGTTGTTGTGATGTTCGTTGTTGTGATGTTCGTTCTTGTGGTGTTCGTTGTTGTAGTGTTCGTTGTTGAGATGTTCGTTGTTGTGGTGCTCGTTGTTGTAGTGTTCGTAGTTGAGATGTTCGTTGTTGAAACGTTCGATGTTGAGATGTTTGTTGTTGAGATGTTCATTGTTGTGATGTTCGTTGTTGTGATGTTCGTTCTTGTGGTGTTTGTTGTTGTAGTGTTCGTTGTTGAGATGTTCGTTGTTGTGGTGCTCGTTGTGGTAGTGTTCATTGTTGTAGTGTTCGTAGTTGAGATGTTCGTTGTTGAGACGTTCGATGTTGAAATGTTCGTTGTTGTAAAGTTCGTTGTTGTGGTCTTTGTTGTTGAGATGTTCATAGTTGTAGAGTTCGTTGTTGAGATGTTCGTTGTTGTGGTGTTCGTTGTTGTGATGTTCGTTGTTGTGGTGTTCGTTGTTTATAGTGTTCGTTGTTGAGAGGATCGTTGTTGAGATGTTCGTTGTTGAGATGTTCGTTAGTTGTAAAGTTCGTTGTTGTGGTGTTTGTTGTTAAGACGTTCGTAGTTGTAGTGTTCGTTGTTGTGGTGTTCGTTGTTGAAGTGTTCGTTGTTCTGATTTTCGTTGTTGTAGTGTTCATTATTGTGGTGTTCGTTGTTGTGGTGTTCGTTGTTCTAGTGTTCGTTGTTGTAGTGTTCGTTGTTGAGATGTTCGTTGTTGAGATGTTCGTTCTTGTAGTGTTCGTTGTTTTAGTGTTCGTTGTTGTAGTGTTCGTTGTTGAGGTGTTCGTTGTGGTAGTGTTCGTTGTTGTAGTGTTCGTTGTTGTAGTGTTCGTTGTTTTGGTGTTCGTTGTTGAAGTGTTCGTTGTTGTAGTGTACGTTGTTGTAGTGTTCGTTGTTGTAGTGTTCGTTGTTGTAGTGATCGTTGTTGAGATGTTTGTTGTTGTAGTGTTCGTTGCTGAGATGGTCGTTGTTGAGAGGTTCGTTGTTGAGATGTTCGTTGTTGTGGTGGTCGTTGTTGTAATGTTCGTTGTTGTGATGTTCGTTGTTGTATTGTTCGTTGTTGAGATATTCGTTGTTGAGATGTTCGTTGTTGAGATGTTCGTTGTTGTGGTGTTCGTTGATGTGGTGTTCGTTGTTGTAGTGTTCGTTGTTGTAGTGTTCGTTGTTGTAGTGTTCCTTGTTGTGGAGTTCGTTGTTGTAGCGTTCGTTGTTGTAGTGTTTGTTGTTGTTGTGTTCGTTGTTGTAATGTTAGTTGTTGTATCGTTCGTTATTGTAGTGTTTGTTGTTGTAGTGTTCGTAGTTGTAATGTTAGTTGTTGGGATGTTCGTTGTTGTAGCGTTCGTTGTTGTAGTGTTTGTTGTTGTAGTGTTCGTTGTTGTAATGTTAGTTGTTGTAGTGTTCATTGTTGTAATTTTCGTTGTTGTGGTGTTCGTTGTTGTAGTGTTTGTTGTTGTGGTGTTCGTTGTTGTGGTGTTCGTTGTTGTAGTGTTCGTTGTTGTGGTGTTCGTTGTTGTGGTGTTCGTTGTTGTAGTGTTCGTTGTTGAAGTGTTCATTGTTGTTTTGTTTGTTGTTGTAGTGTTCAATGTTGTATTGTTCGTTGTAGTAGTGTTATTTATTGTTGTGTTCGTTGTAGTGGTGTTCGTTGTTGTAATGGTCGTTTTTGTGATTTTCGTTGTTGTAATGTTCGTTGTTGAGGTGTTCGTTGCTGTAAAGTTCGTTGTTGTGAAATTCGTTGTTGTGGTGTTCGTTGTTGTATTGTTCGTTGTTGTGGTGTTCGTTGTTGTAAAGTTCGTTGTTGTGGTGTTTGTTGTTAAGGTTTTCGTAGTTGTAGTGTTCGTTGTTGTAGTGTTCGTTGTTCTGATTTTCGTTGTTGTAGTGCTCATTATTGTGGTGTTCGTTATTGAAATGTTCGTTGTTGTGATGTTCGTTGTTGTGATGTTCGTTCTTGTGGTGTTCGTTGTTGTAGTGTTCGTTGTTGAGATGTTCGTTGTTGTGGTGCTCGTTGTTGTAGTGTTCATTGTTTTAGTGTTCGTAGTTGAGATGTTCGTTGTTGACACGTTCGATGTTGAGATGTTCGTTGTTGAGATGTTCGTTGTTGTGGTCTTGGTTGTTGTGATGTTCGTTGTTGTAGTGTTCGTTGGTGTAGTGTTCGTTGTTGAGAGGTTCGTTGTTGAGATGTTCGTTGTTGAGATGTTAGTTGTTGTAAAGTTCGTTGTTGTGGTGTTTGTTGTTGAGATGTTCGTAGTTGTAGAGTTCGTTGTTGAGATGTTCGTTGTTGTGGTGTTCGTTGTTGTGATGTTCGTTGTTGTGGTGTTCGTTTTTTATAGTGTTCGTTGTTGAGAGGTTCGTTGTTGAGATGTTCGTTGTCGAGATGTTCGTTGTTGTAAAGTTCGTTGTTGTGGTGTTTGTTGTTAAGATATTCGTAGTTGTAGTGTTCGTTGTTGTAGTGTTCGTTGTTGAAGTGTTCGTTGTTCTGATTTTCGTTGTTGTAGTGTTCATTATTGTGGTGTTCGTTGCTGTGGTGTTCGTTGTTCTAGTGTTCGTTGTCGTAGTGTTCATTATTGTGGTGTTCTTTGTTGTGGTGTTCGTTGTTGTAAAGTTCGTTGTTGTGGTGTTTGTTGTTAAGGTTTTCGTAGTTGTAGTGTTCGTTGTTGTAGTTTTCGTTGTTCTGATTTTCGTTGTTGTAGAGTTCATTATTGTGGTGTTCGTTTTTGAGATGTTCGTTGTTGTGATGTTCGTTGTTGTGATGTTCGTTCTTGTGGTGTTCGTTGTTGTAGTGTTCATTGTTGAGATGTTCGTTGTTGTGGTGCTCGTTGTTGTAGTGTTCATTGTTGTAGTGTTCGTAGTTGAGATGTTCGTTGTTGAAACGTTCGATGTTGAGATGTTCGTTGTTGAGATGTTCATTGTTGTGATGTTCGTTGTTGTGATGTTCGTTCTTGTGGTGTTTGTTGTTGTAGTGTTCGTTGTTGAGATGTTCGTTGTTGAAACGTTCGATGTTGAGATGTTTGTTGTTGAGATGTTCATTGTTGTGATGTTCGTTGTTGTGATGTTCGTTCTTGTGGTGTTTGTTGTTGTAGTGTTCGTTGTTGAGATGTTCGTTGTTGTGGTGCTCGTTGTGGTAGTGTTCATTGTTGTAGTGTTCATTATTGTGGTGTTCGTTGTTGTGGTGTTCGTTGTTCTAGTGTTCGTTGTTGTAGTGTTCGTTGTTGAGATGTTCGTTGTTGAGATGTTCGTTCTTGTAGTGTTCGTTGTTTTAGTGTTCGTTGTTGTAGTGTTCGTTGTTGAGGTGTTCGTTGTGGTAGTGTTCGTTGTTGTAGTGTTCGTTGTTGTAGTGTTCGTTGTTTTGGTGTTCGTTGTTGAAGTGTTCGTTGTTGTAGTGTACGTTGTTGTAGTGTTCGTTGTTGTAGTGTTCGTTGTTGTAGTGATCGTTGTTGAGATGTTTGTTGTTGTAGTGTTCGTTGCTGAGATGGTCGTTGTTGAGAGGTTCGTTGTTGAGATGTTCGTTGTTGTGGTGGTCGTTGTTGTAATGTTCGTTGTTGTGATGTTCGTTGTTGTATTGTTCGTTGTTGAGATATTCGTTGTTGAGATGTTCGTTGTTGAGATGTTCGTTGTTGTGGTGTTCGTTGATGTGGTGTTCGTTGTTGTAGTGTTCGTTGTTGTAGTGTTCGTTGTTGTAGTGTTCCTTGTTGTGGAGTTCGTTGTTGTAGCGTTCGTTGTTGTAGTGTTTGTTGTTGTTGTGTTCGTTGTTGTAATGTTAGTTGTTGTAGCGTTCGTTGTTGTAGTGTTTGTTGTTGTAGTGTTCGTAGTTGTAATGTTAGTTGTTGGGATGTTCGTTGTTGTAGCGTTCGTTGTTGTAGTGTTTGTTGTTGTAGTGTTCGTTGTTGTAATGTTAGTTGTTGTAGTGTTCATTGTTGTAATTTTCGTTGTTGTGGTGTTCGTTGTTGTAGTGTTTGTTGTTGTGGTGTTCGTTGTTGTGGTGTTCGTTGTTGTAGTGTTCGTTGTTGTGGTGTTCGTTGTTGTGGTGTTCGTTGTTGTAGTGTTCGTTGTTGAAGTGTTCATTGTTGTTTTGTTTGTTGTTGTAGTGTTCAATGTTGTATTGTTCGTTGTAGTAGTGTTATTTATTGTAGTGTTCGTTGTAGTGGTGTTCGTTGTTGTAATGGTCGTTTTTGTGATTTTCGTTGTTGTAATGTTCGTTGTTGAGGTGTTCGTTGCTGTAAAGTTCGTTGTTGTGAAATTCGTTGTTGTGGTGTTCGTTGTTGTATTGTTCGTTGTTGTGGTGTTCGTTGTTGTAAAGTTCGTTGTTGTGGTGTTTGTTGTTAAGGTTTTCGTAGTTGTAGTGTTCGTTGTTGTAGTGTTCGTTGTTCTGATTTTCGTTGTTGTAGTGCTCATTATTGTGGTGTTCGTTATTGAAATGTTCGTTGTTGTGATGTTCGTTGTTGTGATGTTCGTTCTTGTGGTGTTCGTTGTTGTAGTGTTCGTTGTTGAGATGTTCGTTGTTGTGGTGCTCGTTGTTGTAGTGTTCATTGTTTTAGTGTTCGTAGTTGAGATGTTCGTTGTTGACACGTTCGATGTTGAGATGTTCGTTGTTGAGATGTTCGTTGTTGTGGTCTTGGTTGTTGTGATGTTCGTTGTTGTAGTGTTCGTTGGTGTAGTGTTCGTTGTTGAGAGGTTCGTTGTTGAGATGTTCGTTGTTGAGATGTTAGTTGTTGTAAAGTTCGTTGTTGTGGTGTTTGTTGTTGAGATGTTCGTAGTTGTAGAGTTCGTTGTTGAGATGTTCGTTGTTGTGGTGTTCGTTGTTGTGATGTTCGTTGTTGTGGTGTTCGTTTTTTATAGTGTTCGTTGTTGAGAGGTTCGTTGTTGAGATGTTCGTTGTCGAGATGTTCGTTGTTGTAAAGTTCGTTGTTGTGGTGTTTGTTGTTAAGATATTCGTAGTTGTAGTGTTCGTTGTTGTAGTGTTCGTTGTTGAAGTGTTCGTTGTTCTGATTTTCGTTGTTGTAGTGTTCATTATTGTGGTGTTCGTTGCTGTGGTGTTCGTTGTTCTAGTGTTCGTTGTCGTAGTGTTCATTATTGTGGTGTTCTTTGTTGTGGTGTTCGTTGTTGTAAAGTTCGTTGTTGTGGTGTTTGTTGTTAAGGTTTTCGTAGTTGTAGTGTTCGTTGTTGTAGTTTTCGTTGTTCTGATTTTCGTTGTTGTAGAGTTCATTATTGTGGTGTTCGTTTTTGAGATGTTCGTTGTTGTGATGTTCGTTGTTGTGATGTTCGTTCTTGTTGTGTTCGTTGTTGTAGTGTTCATTGTTGAGATGTTCGTTGTTGTGGTGCTCGTTGTTGTAGTGTTCATTGTTGTAGTGTTCGTAGTTGAGATGTTCGTTGTTGAAACGTTCGATGTTGAGATGTTCGTTGTTGAGATGTTCATTGTTGTGATGTTCGTTGTTGTGATGTTCGTTCTTGTGGTGTTTGTTGTTGTAGTGTTCGTTGTTGAGATGTTCGTTGTTGTGGTGCTCGTTGTGGTAGTGTTCATTGTTGTAGTGTTCGTAGTTGAGATGTTCGTTGTTGAGACGTTCGATGTTGAAATGTTCGTTGTTGTAAAGTTCGTTGTTGTGGTCTTTGTTGTTGAGATGTTCATAGTTGTAGAGTTCGTTGTTGAGATGTTCGTTGTTGTGGTGTTCGTTGTTGTGATGTTCGTTGTTGTGGTGTTCGTTGTTTATAGTGTTCGTTGTTGAGAGGATCGTTGTTGAGATGTTCGTTGTTGAGATGTTCGTTAGTTGTAAAGTTCGTTGTTGTGGTGTTTGTTGTTAAGACGTTCGTAGTTGTAGTGTTCGTTGTTGTGGTGTTCGTTGTTGAAGTGTTCGTTGTTCTGATTTTCGTTGTTGTAGTGTTCATTATTGTGGTGTTCGTTGTTGTGGTGTTCGTTGTTCTAGTGTTCGTTGTTGTAGTGTTCGTTGTTAAGATGTTCGTTGTTGAGATGTTCGTTCTTGTAGTCTTCGTTGTTTTAGTGTTCGTTGTTGTAGTGTTCGTTGTTGAGGTGTTCGTTGTGGTAGTGTTCGTTGTTGTAGTGTTCGTTGTTGTAGTGTTCGTTGTTTTGGTGTTCGTTGTAAGTGTTCGTTGTTGTAGTGTACGTTGTTGTAGTGTTCGTTGTTGTAGTGTTCGTTGTTGTAGTGATCGTTGTTTAGATGTTCGTTGTTGTAGTGTTCGTTGCTGAGATGGTCTTTGTTGAGAGGTTCGTTGTTGAGATGTTCGTTGTTGTGGTGGTCGTTGTTGTAATGTTCGTTGTTGTGATGTTCGTTGTTGTATTGTTCGTTGTTGAGATATTCGTTGTTGAGATGTTCGTTGTTGAGATGTTCGTTGTTGTGGTGTTCGTTGATGTGGTGTTCGTTGTTGTAGTGTTCGTTGTTGTAGTGTTCGTTGTTGTAGTGGTCCTTGTTGTGGAGTTCGTTGTTGTAGCGTTCGTTGTTGTAGTGTTTGTTATTGTAGTGTTCGTTGTTGTAATGTTAGTTGTTGTAGCGTTCGTTGTTGTAGTGTTTGTTGTTGTAGTGTTCGTAGTTGTAATGTTAGTTGTTGGGGTGTTCGTTGTTGTAGCGTTCGTTGTTGTAGTGTTTGTTGTTGTAGTGTTCATTGTTGTAATGTTAGTTGTTGTAGTGTTCATTGTTGTAATTTTCGTTGTTGTGGTGTTCGTTGTTGTAGTGTTTGTTGTTGTGGTGTTCATTGTTGTGGTGTTCGTTGTTGTAGTGTTCGTTGTTGTGGTGTTCGTTGTTGTGGTGTTCGTTGTTGTAGTGTTCGTTGTTGAAGTGTTCATTGTTGTTTTGTTCGTTGTTGTAGTGTTCAATGTTGTATTGTTCGTTGTAGTAGTGTTAATTATTGTAGTGTTCGTTGTAGTGGTGTTCGTTGTTGTAATGGTCGTTTTTGTGATTTTCGTTGTTGTAATGTTCGTTGTTGAGGTGTTCGTTGCTGTAAAGTTCGTTGTTGTGAAATTCGTTGTTGTGGTGTTCGTTGTTGTATTGTTCGTTGTTGTGGTGTTCGTTGTTGTAAAGTTCGTTGTTGTGGTGTTTGTTGTTAAGGTTTTCGTAGTTGTAGTGTTCGTTGTTGTAGTGTTCGTTGTTCTGATTTTCGTTGTTGTAGTGCTCATTATTGTGGTGTTCGATATTGAAATGTTCGTTGTTGTGATGTTCCTTGTTGTGATGTTCGTTCTTGTGGTGTTCGTTGTTGTAGTGTTCGTTGTTGAGATGTTCGTGTTTGTGGTGCTCGTTGTTGTAGTGTTCATTGTTTTAGTGTTCGTAGTTGAGATGTTCGTTGTTGACACGTTCGATGTTGAGATGTTCGTTGTTGAGATGTTCGTTGTTGTGGTCTTCGTTGTTGTGATGTTCGTTGTTGTGGTGTTCGTTGGTGTAGTGTTCGTTGTTGAGAGGTTCGTTGTTGAGATGTTCGTTGTTGAGATGTTAGTTGTTGTAAAGTTCGTTGTTGTGGTGTTTGTTGTTGAGATGTTCGTAGTTGTAGAGTTCGTTGTTGAGATGTTCATTGTTGTGGTGTTCGTTGTTGTGATGTTCGTTGTTGTGGTGTTCGTTGTTTATAGTGTTCGTTGTTAAGAGGTTCGTTGTTGAGATGTTCGTTGTTGAGATGTTCGTTGTTGTAAAGTTCGTTGTTGTGGTGTTTGTTGTTAAGATGTTCGTAGTTGTAGTGTTCGTTGTTGTAGTGTTCGTTGTTGAAGTGTTCGTTGTTCTGATTTTCGTTGTTGTAGTGTTCATTATTGTGGTGTTCGTTGCTGTGGTGTTCGTTGTTGTAGTGTTCGTTGTCGTAGTGTTCATTATTGTGGTGTTCGTTGTTGTGGTGTTCGTTGTTCTAGTGTTCGTTGTTGTAATGTTCATTGTTGAGATGTTCGTTGTTGAGATGTTCGTTTTTGTGATGGTCGTTGTTGTGATGTTCGTTGTTGTAGTGTTCGTTGTTGAGATGTTCGTTGTTGTGGTGTTCGTTGTTGTTGTGTACATTGTTGTAGTGTTCATTGTTGAGATGTTCGTTGTTGAGATGTTCGTTGTTGAGATGTTCGTTGTTGTAGTGTTCGTTGTTTTAGTGTTCGTTGTTGTAGTGTTCGTTGTTGTTGTGTTCGTTGTGGTAGTGTTCGTTGTTGTAGTGTTCGTTGTTGTAGTGTTCGTTGTTTTGGTGTTCGTTGTTGTAGTGTTCGTTGTTGTAGTGTTCGTTGTTGTAGTGTTCGTTGTTGTAGTGTTCGTTGTTGAGATGTTCGTTGTTGAGATGTTCGTTGTTGTAGTGTTCGTTGTTGAGATGTTCGTTGTTGAGAGGTTCGTTGCTGAGATGTTCGTTGTTGTGGTGGTCGTTGTTGTAATGTTCGTTGTTGTGATGTTCATTGTTGTAGTGTTCGTTGTTGGGATATTCGTTGTTGAGATGTTCGTTGTTGAGACGTTCGTTGTTGTGGTGTTCGTTAATGTGTTGTTCGTTGTTGTAGTGTTCGTTCTTGTAGTGTTCGTTGTTGTAGTGTTCGTTGTTGTAGTGTTCATTGTTGTAAAGTTCGTTGTTGTAGTGTTCGTTGTTGTAGTGTTCGTTGTTGTAGTGTTCGTTGTTGTAATGTTCGTTGTTGTGGTGTTTGTTGTTGTAGTGTTCGTTGTTGTAGTTTTCCTTGTTGTGAAGTTCGTTCTTATAACGTTCGTTGTTGTAGTGTTCGTTGTTCTAATGTTCGTTGTTGTACTGATCGTTGTTGTAGTGTTCGTTGTTGTAGTGTTCCTTGTTGTGAAGTTCGTTCTTATAAGGTTCGTTGTTGTAGTGTTCGTTGTTCTAATGTTCGTTGTTGTGGTGTTCGTTGTTGTAATTTTCGTTGTTGTGGTGTTCGTTGTTGTAATGTTAGTTGTTGTAGTGTTCATTGTTGTAATTTTCGTTGTTGTGGTGTTCGTTGTTGCTGTTCGTTGTTGTGGTTTTTGTTGTTGTGGTGTTCGTTGTTGTAGTGTTCGTTGTTGTGGTGTTCGTTGTTGTGGTGTTCGTTGTTGTAGTGTTCATTGTTGTAGTGTTCATTGTTGAGACGTTCGTTGTTGAGATGTTCGTTGTTGTAGTGTTCGTTGTTTTAGTGTTCGTTGTAGTGGTCTTCGATGTTGTAATGGTCGTTTTTGTGATTTTCGTTGTTGTAATGTTCGTTGTTGAGGTGTTCGTTGTTGTAAAGTTCGTTGTTGTGGAGTTCGTTGTTGTGGTGTTCGTTGTTGTATTGTTCTTTGTTGTGGTGTTCGTTGTTGTAAAGTTCGTTGTTGTGGTGTTTGTTGTTAAGGTTTTCGTAGTTGTAGTGTTCGGTGTTCTGATTTTCGTTGTTGTAGAGTTCATTATTGTGGTGTTCGTTTTTGAGATGTTCGTTGTTGTGATGTTCGTTGTTGTGATGTTCGTTCTTGTGGTGTTCGTTGTTGTAGTGTTCGTTGTTGAGATGTTCGTTGTTGTGGTGCTCGTTGTTGTAGTGTTCATTGTTGTAGTGTTCGTAGTTGAGATGTTCGTTGTTGAAACGTTCGATGTTGAGATGTTCGTTGTTGAGATGTTCATTGTTGTGATGTTCGTTGTTGTGATGTTCGTTCTTGTGGTGTTTGTTGTTATAGTGTTCGTTGTTGAGATGTTCGTTGTTGTGGTGCTCGTTGTGGTAGTGTTCATTGTTGTAGTGTTCGTAGTTGAGATGTTCGTTGTTGAGACGTTCGATGTTGAAATGCTCGTTGTTGTAAAGTTCGTTGTTGTGGTCTTTGTTGTTGAGATGTTCATAGTTGTAGAGTTCGTTGTTGAGATGTTCGTTGTTGTGGTGTTCGTTGTTGTGATGTTCGTTGTTGTGATGTTCGTTCTTGTGGTGTTCGTTGTTGTAGTGTTCGTTGTTGAGATGTTCGTTGTTGTGGTGCTCGTTGTTGTAGTGTTCATTGTTGTAGTGTTCGTAGTTGAGATGTTCGTTGTTGAAACGTTCGATGTTGAGATGTTCGTTATTGAAATGTTCGTTGTTGTGATGTTCGTTGTTGTGATGTTCGTTCTTGTGGTGTTCGTTGTTGTAGTGTTCGTTGTTGAGATGTTCGTTGTTGTGGTGCTCGTTGTTGTAGTGTTCATTGTTTTAGTGTTCGTAGTTGAGATGTTCGTTGTTGAGATGTTAGTTGTTGTAAAGTTCGTTGTTGTGGTGTTTGTTGTTGAGATGTTCGTAGTTGTAGAGTTCGTTGTTGAGATGTTCGTTGTTGTGGTGTTCGTTGTTGTGATGTTCGTTGTTGTGGTGTTCGTTTTTTATAGTGTTCGTTGTTGAGAGGTTCGTTGTTGAGATGTTCGTTGTCGAGATGTTCGTTGTTGTAAAGTTCGTTGTTGTGGTGTTTGTTGTTAAGATGTTCGTAGTTGTAGTGTTCGTTGTTGTAGTGTTCGTTGTTGAAGTGTTCGTTGTTCTGATTTTCGTTGTTGTAGTGTTCATTATTGTGGTGTTCGTTGCTGTGGTGTTCGTTGTTCTAGTGTTCGTTGTCGTAGTGTTCATTATTGTGGTGTTCTTTGTTGTGGTGTTCGTTGTTGTAAAGTTCGTTGTTGTGGTGTTTGTTGTTAAGGTTTTCGTAGTTGTAGTGTTCGTTGTTGTAGTTTTCGTTGTTCTGATTTTCGTTGTTGTAGAGTTCATTATTGTGGTGTTCGTTTTTGAGATGTTCGTTGTTGTGATGTTCGTTGTTGTGATGTTCGTTCTTGTGGTGTTCGTTGTTGTAGTGTTCATTGTTGAGATGTTCGTTGTTGTGGTGCTCGTTGTTGTAGTGTTCATTGTTGTAGTGTTCGTAGTTGAGATGTTCGTTGTTGAAACGTTCGATGTTGAGATGTTCGTTGTTGAGATGTTCATTGTTGTGATGTTCGTTGTTGTGATGTTCGTTCTTGTGGTGTTTGTTGTTGTAGTGTTCGTTGTTGAGATGTTCGTTGCTGTGGTGCTCGTTGTGGTAGTGTTCATTGTTGTAGTGTTCGTAGTTGAGATGTTCGTTGTTGAGACGTTCGATGTTGAAATGTTCGTTGTTGTAAAGTTCGTTGTTGTGGTCTTTGTTGTTGATATGTTCATAGTTGTAGAGTTCGTTGTTGAGATGTTCGTTGTTGTGGTGTTCGTTGTTGTGATGTTCGTTGTTGTGGTGTTCGTTGTTTATAGTGTCCGTTGTTGAGAGGATCGTTGTTGGGATGTTCGTTGTTGAGATGTTCGTTAGTTGTAAAGTTCGTTGTTGTGGTGTTTGTTGTTAAGACGTTCGTAGTTGTAGTGTTCGTTGTTGTGGTGTTCGTTGTTGAAGTGTTCGTTGTTCTGATTTTCGTTGTTGTAGTGTTCATTATTGTGGTGTTCGTTGTTGTGGTGTTCGTTGTTCTAGTGTTCGTTGTTGTAGTGTTCGTTGTTAAGATGTTCGTTGTTAAGATGTTCGTTGTTGAGATGTTCGTTCTTGTAGTCTTCGTTGTTTTAGTGTTCGTTGTTGTAGTGTTCGTTGTTGAGGTGTTCGTTGTGGTAGTGTTCGTTGTTGTAGTGTTCGTTGTTGTAGTGTTCGTTGTTTTGGTGTTCGTTGTTGAAGTGTTCGTTGTTGTAGTGTACGTTGTTGTAGTGTTCGTTGTTGTAGTGTTCGTTGTTGTAGTGATCGTTGTTTAGATGTTCGTTGTTGTAGTGTTCGTTGCTGAGATGGTCGTTGTTGAGAGGTTCGTTGTTGAGATGTTCGTTGTTGTGGTGGTCGTTGTTGTAATGTTCGTTGTTGTGATGTTCGTTGTTGTATTGTTCGTTGTTGAGATATTCGTTGTTGAGATGTTCGTTGTTGAGATGTTCGTTGTTGTGGTGTTCGTTGATGTGGTGTTCGTTGTTGTAGTGTTCGTTGTTGTAGTGTTCGTTGTTGTAGTGGTCCTTGTTGTGGAGTTCGTTGTTGTAGCGTTCGTTGTTGTAGTGTTTGTTATTGTAGTGTTCGTTGTTGTAATGTTAGTTGTTGTAGCGTTCGTTGTTGTAGTGTTTGTTGTTGTAGTGTTCGTAGTTGTAATGTTAGTTGTTGGGGTGTTCGTTGTTGTAGCGTTCGTTGTTGTAGTGTTTGTTGTTGTAGTGTTCGTTGTTGTAATGTTAGTTGTTGTAGTGTTCATTGTTGTAATTTTCGTTGTTGTGGTGTTCGTTGTTGTAGTGTTTGTTGTTGTGGTGTTCATTGTTGTGGTGTTCGTTGTTGTAGTGTTCGTTGTTGTGGTGTTCGTTGTTGTGGTGTTCGTTGTTGTAGTGTTCGTTGTTGAAGTGTTCATTGTTGTTTTGTTCGTTGTTGTAGTGTTCAATGTTGTATTGTTCGTTGTAGTAGTGTTAATTATTGTAGTGTTCGTTGTAGTGGTGTTCGTTGTTGTAATGGTCGTTTTTGTGATTTTCGTTGTTGTAATGTTCGTTGTTGAGGTGTTCGTTGCTGTAAAGTTCGTTGTTGTGAAATTCGTTGTTGTGGTGTTCGTTGTTGTATTGTTCGTTGTTGTGGTGTTCGTTGTTGTAAAGTTCGTTGTTGTGGTGTTTGTTGTTAAGGTTTTCGTAGTTGTAGTGTTCGTTGTTGTAGTGTTCGTTGTTCTGATTTTCGTTGTTGTAGTGCTCATTATTGTGGTGTTCGTTATTGAAATGTTCGTTGTTGTGATGTTCGTTGTTGTGATGTTCGTTCTTGTGGTGTTCGTTGTTGTAGTGTTCGTTGTTGAGATGTTCGTGTTTGTGGTGCTCGTTGTTGTAGTGTTCATTGTTTTAGTGTTCGTAGTTGAGATGTTCGTTGTTGACACGTTCGATGTTGAGATGTTCGTTGTTGAGATGTTCGTTGTTGTGGTCTTCGTTGTTGTGATGTTCGTTGTTGTGGTGTTCGTTGGTGTAGTGTTCGTTGTTGAGAGGTTCGTTGTTGAGATGTTCGTTGTTGAGATGTTAGTTGTTGTAAAGTTCGTTGTTGTGGTGTTTGTTGTTGAGATGTTCGTAGTTGTAGAGTTCGTTGTTGAGATGTTCATTGTTGTGGTGTTCGTTGTTGTGATGTTCGTTGTTGTGGTGTTCGTTGTTTATAGTGTTCGTTGTTGAGAGGTTCGTTGTTGAGATGTTCGTTGTTGAGATGTTCGTTGTTGTAAAGTTCGTTGTTGTGGTGTTTGTTGTTAAGATGTTCGTAGTTGTAGTGTTCGTTGTTGTAGTGTTCGTTGTTGAAGTGTTCGTTGTTCTGATTTTCGTTGTTGTAGTGTTCATTATTGTGGTGTTCGTTGCTGTGGTGTTCGTTGTTGTAGTGTTCGTTGTCGTAGTGTTCATTATTGTGGTGTTCGTTGTTGTGGTGTTCGTTGTTCTAGTGTTCGTTGTTGTAATGTTCATTGTTGAGATGTTCGTTGTTGAGATGTTCGTTTTTGTGATGGTCGTTGTTGCGATGTTCGTTGTTGTAGTGTTCGTTGTTGAGATGTTCGTTGTTGTGGTGTTCGTTGTTGTTGTGTACATTGTTGTAGTGTTCATTGTTGAGATGTTCGTTGTTGAGATGTTCGTTGTTGAGATGTTCGTTGTTGTAGTGTTCGTTGTTTTAGTGTTCGTTGTTGTAGTGTTCGTTGTTGTTGTGTTCGTTGTGGTAGTGTTCGTTGTTGTAGTGTTCGTTGTTGTAGTGTTCGTTGTTTTGGTGTTCGTTGTTGTAGTGTTCGTTGTTGTAGTGTTCGTTGTTGTAGTGTTCGTTGTTGTAGTGTTCGTTGTTGAGATGTTCGTTGTTGAGATGTTCGTTGTTGTAGTGTTCGTTGTTGAGATGTTCGTTGTTGAGAGGTTCGTTGCTGAGATGTTCGTTGTTGTGGTGGTCGTTGTTGTAATGTTCGTTGTTGTGATGTTCATTGTTGTAGTGTTCGTTGTTAGGATATTCGTTGTTGAGACGTTCGTTGTTGTGGTGTTCGTTAATGTGTTGTTCGTTGTTGTAGTGTTCGTTCTTGTAGTGTTCGTTGTTGTAGTGTTCGTTGTTGTAGTGTTCATTGTTGTAAAGTTCGTTGTTGTAGTGTTCGTTGTTGTAGTGTTCGTTGTTGTAGTGTTCGTTGTTGTAATGTTCGTTGTTGTGGTGTTTGTTGTTGTAGTGTTCGTTGTTGTAGTTTTCCTTGTTGTGAAGTTCGTTCTTATAACGTTCGTTGTTGTAGTGTTCGTTGTTCTAATGTTCATTGTTGTACTGATCGTTGTTGTAGTGTTCGTTGTTGTAGTGTTCCTTGTTGTGAAGTTCGTTCTTATAAGGTTCGTTGTTGTAGAGTTCGTTGTTCTAATGTTCGTTGTTGTAATTTTCGTTGTTGTGGTGTTCGTTGTTGTAATGTTAGTTGTTGTAGTGTTCATTGTTGTAATTTTCGTTGTTGTGGTGTTCGTTGTTGTTGTGTTCGTTGTTGTGGTTTTTGTTGTTATGGTGTTCGTTGTTGTAGTGTTCGTTGTTGTGGTGTTCGTTGTTGTGGTGTTCGTTGTTGTAGTGTTCATTGTTGTAGTGTTCATTGTTGAGATGTTCGTTGTTGAGATGTTCGTTGTTGTAGTGTTCGTTGTTTTAGTGTTCGTTGTAGTGGTGTTCGATGTTGTAATGGTCGTTTTTGTGATTTTCGTTGTTGTAATGTTCGTTGTTGAGGTGTTCGTTGTTGTAAAGTTCGTTGTTGTGGAGTTCGTTGTTGTGGTGTTCGTTGTTGTATTGTTCTTTGTTGTGGTGTTCGTTGTTGTAAAGTTCGTTGTTGTGGTGTTTGTTGTTAAGGTTTTCGTAGTTGTAGTGTTCGGTGTTCTGATTTTCGTTGTTGTAGAGTTCATTATTGTGGTGTTCGTTTTTGAGATGTTCGTTGTTGTGATGTTCGTTGTTGTGATGTTCGTTCTTGTGGTGTTCGTTGTTGTAGTGTTCTTTGTTGAGATGTTCGTTGTTGTGGTGCTCGTTGTTGTAGTGTTCATTGTTGTAGTGTTCGTAGTTGAGATGTTCGTTGTTGAAACGTTCGATGTTGAGATGTTCGTTGTTGAGATGTTCATTGTTGTGATGTTCGTTGTTGTGATGTTCGTTCTTGTGGTGTTTGTTGTTGTAGTGTTCGTTGTTGAGATGTTCGTTGTTGTGGTGCTCGTTGTGGTAGTGTTCATTGTTGTAGTGTTCGTAGTTGAGATGTTCGTTGTTGAGACGTTCGATGTTGAAATGTTCGTTGTTGTAAAGTTCGTTGTTGTGGTCTTTGTTGTTGAGATGTTCATAGTTGTAGAGTTCGTTGTTGAGATGTTCGTTGTTGTGGTGTTCGTTGTTGTGATGTTCGTTGTTGTGGTGTTCGTTGTTTATAGTGTTCGTTGTTGAGAGGATCGTTGTTGAGATGTTCGTTAGTTGTAAAGTTCGTTGTTGTGGTGTTTGTTGTTAAGACGTTCGTAGTTGTAGTGTTCGTTGTTGTGGTGTTCGTTGTTGAAGTGTTCGTTGTTCTGATTTTCGTTGTTGTAGTGTTCATTATTGTGGTGTTCGTTGTTGTGGTGTTCGTTGTTCTAGTGTTCGTTGTTGTAGTGTTCGTTGTTGAGATGTTCGTTGTTGAGATGTTCGTTCTTGTAGTGTTCGTTGTTTTAGTGTTCGTTGTTGTAGTGTTCGTTGTTGAGGTGTTCGTTGTGGTAGTGTTCGTTGTTGTAGTGTTCGTTGTTGTAGTGTTCGTTGTTTTGGTGTTCGTTGTTGAAGTGTTCGTTGTTGTAGTGTACGTTGTTGTAGTGTTCGTTGTTGTAGTGTTCGTTGTTGTAGTGATCGTTGTTGAGATGTTCGTTATTGTAGTGTTCGTTGCTGAGATGGTCGTTGTTGAGAGGTTCGTTGTTGAGATGTTCGTTGTTGTGGTGGTCGTTGTTGTAATGTTCGTTGTTGTGATGTTCGTTGTTGTATTGTTCGTTGTTGAGATATTCGTTGTTGAGATGTTCGTTGTTGAGATGTTCGTTGTTGTGGTGTTCGTTGATGTGGTGTTCGTTGTTGTAGTGTTCGTTGTTGTAGTGTTCGTTGTTGTAGTGTTCCTTGTTGTGGAGTTCGTTGTTGTAGCTTTCGTTGTTGTAGTGTTTGTTGTTGTAGTGTTCGTTGTTGTAATGTTAGTTGTTGTAGCGTTCGTTGTTGTAGTGTTTGTTGTTGTAGTGTTCGTAGTTGTAATGTTAGTTGTTGGGGTGTTCGTTGTTGTAGCGTTCGTTGTTGTAGTGTTTGTTGTTGGAGTGTTCGTTGTTGTAATGTTAGTTGTTGTAGTGTTCATTGTTGTAATTTTCGTTGTTGTGGTGTTCGTTGTTGTAGTGTTTGTTGTTGTGGTGTTCGTTGTTGTGGTGTTCGTTGTTGTAGTGTTCGTTGTTGTGGTGTTCGTTGTTGTGGTGTTCGTTGTTGTAGTGTTCGTTGTTGAAGTGTTCATTGTTGTTTTGTTTGTTGTTGTAGTGTTCAATGTTGTATTGTTCGTTGTAGTAGTGTTATTTATTGTAGTGTTCGTTGTAGTGGTGTTCGTTGTTGTAATGGTCGTTTTTGTGATTTTCGTTGTTGTAATGTTCGTTGTTGAGGTGTTCGTTGCTGTAAAGTTCGTTGTTGTGAAATTCGTTGTTGTGGTGTTCGTTGTTGTATTGTTCGTTGTTGTGGTGTTCGTTGTTGTAAAGTTCGTTGTTGTGGTGTTTGTTGTTAAGGTTTTCGTAGTTGTAGTATTCGTTGTTGTAGTGTTCGTTGTTCTGATTTTCGTTGTTGAAGTGCTCATTATTGTGGTGTTCGTTATTGAAATGTTCGTTGTTGTGATGTTCGTTGTTGTGATGTTCGTTCTTGTGGTGTTCGTTGTTGTAGTGTTCGTTGTTGAGATGTTCGTTGTTGTGGTGCTCGTTGTTGTAGTGCTCATTGTTTTAGTGTTCGTAGTTGAGATGTTCGTTGTTGACACGTTCGATGTTGAGATGTTCGTTGTTGAGATGTTCGTTGTTGTGGTCTTGGTTGTTGTGATGTTCGTTGTTGTAGTGTTCGTTGGTGTAGTGTTCGTTGTTGAGAGGTTCGTTGTTGAGATGTTCGTTGTTGAGATGTTAGTTGTTGTAAAGTTCGTTGTTGTGGTGTTTGTTGTTGAGATGTTCGTAGTTGTAGAGTTCGTTGTTGAGATGTTCGTTCTTGTGGTGTTCGTTGTTGTGATGTTCGTTGTTGTGGTGTTCGTTTTTTATAGTGTTCGTTGTTGAGAGGTTCGTTGTTGAGATGTTCGTTGTCGAGATGTTCGTTGTTGTAAAGTTCGTTGTTGTGGTGTTTGTTGTTAAGATGTTCGTAGTTGTAGTGTTCGTTGTTGTAGTGTTCGTTGTTGAAGTGTTCGTTGTTCTGATTTTCGTTGTTGTAGTGTTCATTATTGTGGTGTTCGTTGCTGTGGTGTTCGTTGTTCTAGTGTTCGTTGTCGTAGTGTTCATTATTGTGGTGTTCTTTGTTGTGGTGTTCGTTGTTGTAAAGTTCGTTGTTGTGGTGTTTGTTGTTAAGGTTTTCGAAGTTGTAGTGTTCGTTGTTGTAGTTTTCGTTGTTCTGATTTTCGTTGTTGTAGAGTTCATTATTGTGGTGTTCGTTTTTGAGATGTTCGTTGTTGTGATGTTCGATGTTGTGATGTTCGTTCTTGTGGTGTTCGTTGTTGTAGTGTTCTTTGTTGAGATGTTCGTTGTTGTGGTGCTCGTTGTTGTAGTGTTCATTGTTGTAGTGTTCGTAGTTGAGATGTTCGTTGTTGAAACGTTCGATGTTGAGATGTTCGTTGTTGAGATGTTCATTGTTGTGATGTTCGTTGTTGTGATGTTCGTTCTTGTGGTGTTTGTTGTTGTAGTGTTCGTTGTTGAGATGTTCGTTGTTGTGGTGCTCGTTGTGATAGTGATCATTGTTGTAGTGTTCGTAGTTGAGATGTTCGTTGTTGAGACGTTCGATGTTGAAATGTTCGTTGTTGTAAAGTTCGTTGTTGTGGTCTTTGTTGTTGAGATGTTCATAGTTGTAGAGTTCGTTGTTGAGATGTTCGTTGTTGTGGTGTTCGTTGTTGTGATGTTCGTTGTTGTGGTGTTCGTTGTTTATAGTGTTCGTTGTTGAGAGGATCGTTGTTGAGATGTTCGTTGTTGAGATGTTCGTTAGTTGTAAAGTTCGTTGTTGTGGTGTTTGTTGTTAAGACGTTCGTAGTTGTAGTGTTCGTTGTTGTGGTGTTCGTTGTTGAAGTGTTCGTTGTTCTGATTTTCGTTGTTGTAGTGTTCATTATTGTGGTGTTCGTTGTTGTGGTGTTCGTTGTTCTAATGTTCGTTGTTGTAGTGTTCATTATTGTGGTGTTCGTTGTTGTGGTGTTCGTTGTTCTAGTGTTCGTTGTTGAGATGTTCGTTGTTGAGATGTTCGTTCTTGTAGTGTTCGTTGTTTTAGTGTTCGTTGTTGTAGTGTTCGTTGTTGAGGTGTTCGTTGTGGTAGTGTTCGTTGTTGTAGTGTTCGTTGTTGTAGTGTTCGTTGTTTTGGTGTTCGTTGTTGAAGTGTTCGTTGTTGTAGTGTACGTTGTTGTAGGTGTTCGTTGTTGTAGTGTTCGTTGTTGTAGTGATCGTTGTTGAGATGTTCGTTGTTGTAGTGTTCGTTGCTGAGATGGTCGTTGTTGAGAGGTTCGTTGTTGAGATGTTCGTTGTTGTGGTGGTCGTTGTTGTAATGTTCGTTGTTGTGATGTTCGTTGTTGTATTGTTCGTTGTTGAGATATTCGTTGTTGAGATGTTCGTTGTTGAGATGTTCGTTGTTGTGGTGTTCGTTGATGTGGTGTTCGTTGTTGTAGTGTTCGTTGTTGTAGTGTTCGTTGTTGTAGTGTTCCTTGTTGTGGAGTTCGTTGTTGTAGCGTTCGTTGTTGTAGTGTTTGTTGTTGTAGTGTTCGTTGTTGTAATGTTAGTTGTTGTAGCGTTCGTTGTTGTAGTGTTTGTTGTTGTAGTGTTCGTAGTTGTAATGTTAGTTGTTGGGGTGTTCGTTGTTGTAGCGTTCGTTGTTGTAGTGTTTGTTGTTGTAGTGTTCGTTGTTGTAATGTTAGTTGTTGTAGTGTTCATTGTTGTAATTTTCGTTGTTGTGGTGTTCGTTGTTGTAGTGTTTGTTGTTGTGGTGTTCGTTGTTGTGGTGTTCGTTGTTGTAGTGTTCGTTGTTGTGGTGTTCGTTGTTGTGGTGTTCGTTGTTGTAGTGTTCGTTGTTGAAGTGTTCATTGTTGTTTTGTTCGTTGTTGTAGTGTTCAATGTTGTATTGTTCGTTGTAGTAGTGTTAATTATTGTAGTGTTCGTTGTAGTGGTGTTCGTTGTTGTATTGGTCGTTTTTGTGATTTTCGTTGTTGTAATGTTCGTTGTTGAGGTGTTCGTTGCTGTAAAGTTCGTTGTTGTGAAATTCGTTGTTGTGGTGTTCGTTGTTGTATTGTTCGTTGTTGTGGTGTTCGTTGTTGTAAAGTTCGTTGTTGTGGTGTTTGTTGTTAAGGTTTTCGTAGTTGTAGTGTTCGTTGTTGTAGTGTTCGTTGTTCTGATTTTCGTTGTTGTAGTGCTCATTATTGTGGTGTTCGTTATTGAAATGTTCGTTGTTGTGATGTTCGTTGTTGTGATGTTCGTTCTTGTGGTGTTCGTTGTTGTAGTGTTCGTTGTTGAGATGTTCGTTGTTGTGGTGCTCGTTGTTGTAGTGTTCATTGTTTTAGTGTTCGTAGTTGAGATGTTCGATGTTGAGATGTTCGTTGTTGAGATGTTCGTTGTTGTGGTCTTGGTTGTTGTGATGTTCGTTGTTGTAGTGTTCGTTGGTGTAGTGTTCGTTGTTGAGAGGTTCGTTGTTGAGATGTTCGTTGTTGAGATGTTAGTTGTTGTAAAGTTCGTTGTTGTGGTGTTTGTTGTTGAGATGTTCGTAGTTGTAGAGTTCGTTGCTGAGATGTTCGTTGTTGTGGTGTTCGTTGTTGTGATGTTCGTTGTTGTGGTGTTCGTTGTTTATAGTGTTCGTTGTTGAGAGGTTCGTTGTTGAGATGTTCGTTGTCGAGATGTTCGTTGATTTAAAGTTCGTTGTTGTGGTGTTTGTTGTTAAGATGTTCGTAGTTGTAGTGTTCGTTGTTGTAGTGTTCGTTGTTGAAGTGTTCGTTGTTCTGATTTTCGTTGTTATAGTGTTCATTATTGTGGTGTTCGTTGCTGTGGTGTTCGTTGTTCTAGTGTTCGTTGTCGTAGTGTTCATTATTGTGGTGTTCGTTGTTGTGGTGTTCGTTGTTCTAGTGTTCGTTGTTGTAATGTTCGTTGTTGAGATGTTCGTTGTTGAGATGTTCGTTTTTGTGATGGTCGTTGTTGTGATATTCGTTGTTGTAGTGTTCGTTGTTGAGATGTTCGTTGTTGTGGTGTTCGTTGTTGTTGTGTACATTGTTGTAGTGTTCATTGTTGAGATGTTCGTTGTTGAGATGTTCGTTGTTGTAGTGTTCGTTGTTTTAGTGTTCGTTGTTGAAGTGTTCGTTGTTGTTGTGTTCGTTGTGGTAGTGTTCGTTGTTGTAGTGTTCGTTGTTGTAGTGTTCGTTGTTTTGGTGTTCGTTGTTGTAGTGTTCGTTGTTGTAGTGTTCGTTGTTGTAGTGTTCGTTGTTGTAGTGTTCGTTGTTGAGATGTTCGTTGTTGAGATGTTCGTTGTTGTAGTGTTCGTTGTTGAGATGTTCGTTGTTGAGAGGTTCGTTGCTGAGATGTTCGTTGTTGTGGTGGTCGTTGTTGTAATGTTCGTTGTTGTGATGTTCATTGTTGTAGTGTTCGTTGTTGAGATATTCGTTGTTGAGATGTTCGTTGTTGTAGTGTTCGTTGTTGTAGTGTTCGTTGTTGTAGTGTTCGTTGTTGTAGTGTTCATTGTTGTAAAGTTCGTTGTTGTAGTGTTCGTTGTTGTAGTGTTCGTTGTTGTAGTATTCGTTGTTGTAATGTTCGTTGTTGTATTGTTCGTTGTTATACTGTTCGTTGTTGTAGTGTTCGTTGTTGTACTGTTCATTGTTGTAATGTTCGTTGTTGTAGTGTTTGTTGTTGTAGTGTTCGTTGTTGTAGTGTATGTTGTTGTAGTGTTCGTTGTTGTAGTGTTCCTTGTTGTGAAGTTCGTTCTTATAACGTTCGTTGTTGTAGTGTTCGTTGTTCTAATGTTCGTTGTTGTGGTGTTCGTTGTTGTAGCGTCCGTTGTTGTAGTGTTTGTTGTTGTAGTGTTCGTTGTTGTAATGTTAGTTATTGTAGTGTTCATTGTTGTAATTTTCGTTGTTGTGGTGTTCGTTGTTGTAGTGTTCGTTGTTGTGGTGTTCGTTGTTGAGGTATTCGTTGTTGTAGTGTTCGTTGTTGTGGTGTTCGTTGTTGAGATGTTCGTTGTTGAGATGTTCGTTGTTGTAGTGTTCGTTGTTTTAGTGTTCGTTGTAGTGGTGTTCGTTGTTGTAATGGTCGTTTTTGTGATTTTCGTTGTTGTAATGTTCGTTGTTGAGGTGTTCGTTGTTGTAAAGTTCGTTGTTGTGGAGTTCGTTGTTGTGGTGTTCGTTGTTGTATTGTTCTTTGTTGTGGTGTTCGTTGTTGTAAAGTTCGTTGTTGTGGTGTTTGTTGTTAAGGTTTTTGTAGTTGTAGTGTTCGTTGTTGTAGTGTTCGTTGTTCTAATTTTCGTTGTTGCAGTGTTCATTAGTTGTTGTGATGTTCGTTGTTGTGATGTTCGTTCTTGTGGTGTTCGTTGTTGCAGTGTTCGTTGTTAAGATGTTCGTTGTTGTGGTGCTCGTTGTTGTAGTGTTCATTGTTGTAGTGTTCGCAGTTGAGATGTTCATTGTTGAAACGTTCGATGTTGAGATGTTCGTTGTTGAGATGTTCGTTGTTGTGGTGTTCGTTGTTGTGATGTTCATTGTTGTGGTGTTCGTTGTTGTAGTGTTCGTTATTGAGAGGTTCGTTGTTGAGATGTTCGTTTTTGAGATGTTCGTTGTTGTAAAGTTCGTTGTTGTGGTGTTTGTTGTTGAGATGTTCGTAGTTGTAGAGTTGGTTGTTGAGATGTTCGTTGTTGTGGTGTTCGTTGTTGTGATGTTCGTTGTTGTGGTGTTTTTGTTTATAGTGTTTGTTGTTGAGAGGTTCGTTGTTGAGATGTTCGTTGTTGAGATGTTGGTTGTTGTAAAGTTCGTGTTTTGGTGTTTGTTGTTGAGGTGTTCGTAGTTGTAGAGTTCGTTGTTGAGATGTTCGTTGTTGTGGTGTTCAATGTTGTGGTGTTTGTTGTTGTAGTGTTCGTTGTTCTAGTGGTCGTTGTTGAAGCGTTCATTATTGTGGTGTTCGTTGTTGTGGTGTTCGTTGTTCTAGTGTTCGTTGTTGTAGTGTTCATTGTTGTAGTGTTCGTTGTTGAGATGTTCGTTGTTGTAGTGTTCGTTGTTTTAGTGTTCGTTGTTGTAGTGTTCACTGTTGTGGTGTTCGTTGTGGTAGTGTTTGTTGTTGTAGTGTTCGTTGTTGTTGTGTTCGTTGTTTTGGTGTTCGTTGTTGTAGTGTTCGTTGTTGTAGTGTACGTTGTTGTAGTGTTCGTTGTTGTAGTGTTCGTTGTTGTAGTGTTCGTTGTTGAGATGTTCGTTGTTGTAGTGTTCGTTGCTGAGATGGTCGTTGTTGAGAGGTTCGTTGTTGAGATGTTCGTTGTTGTGGTGGTCGTTGTTGTAATGTTTGTTGTTGTGAAGTTCGTTGTTGTATTGTTCGTTGTTGAGATATTCGTTGTTGAGATGTTCGTTGTTGAGATGTTAGTTGTTGTGGTGTTCGTTGATGTGGTGTTTGTTGTTGTAGTGTTCGTTGTTGTGGTGTTCGTTGTTGTAGTGTTCGTTGTTGTGGTGTTCGTTGTTGTGGTGTTCGTTGTTGTAGTGTTCGTTGTTGAAGTGTTCGTTGTTGTTTTGTTCGTTGTTGTAGTGTTCAATGTTGTATTGTTCGTGGTAGTAGTGTTAATTATTGTAGTGTTCGTTGTAGTGGTGTTAGTTGTAGTGGTGTTCGTTGTTGTAATGGTCGTTTTTGTGATTTTCGTTGTTGTAATGTTCGTTGTTGAGGTGTTCATTGCTGTAATGTTCGTTGTTGTGGAATTCGTTGTTGTGGTGTTCGTTGTTGTATTGTTCGTTGTTGTGGTGTTCGTCGTTGTAAAGTTCGTTGTTGTGGTGTTTGTTGTTAAGGTTTTCGTAGTTGTAGTGTTCGTTGTTGTAGTGTTCGTTGTTCTGATTTTCGTTGTTGTAGTGCTCATTATTGTGGTCTTCGTTGTTGTAGTGTTCGTTGTTGAGATGTTCGTTGTTGTGGTGCTCGTTGTTGTAGTGTTCATTGTTTTAGTGTTCGTAGTTGAGATGTTCATTGTTGACACATTCGATGTTGAGATGTTCGTTGTTGTGGTCTTCGTTGATGTGATGTTCGTTGTTGTGGTGTTCGTTGGTGAAGTGTTCGGTGTTGAGAGGTTCGTTGTTGAGATGTTCGTTGTTGAGATGTTCGTTGTTGTAAAGTTCGTTGTTGTGGTGTTTGTTGTTGAGATGTTCGTAGTTGTAGAGTTCGTTGTTGAGATGTTCGTTGTTGTGGTGTTCGTTGTTGTGATGTTCGTTGTTGTGGTGTTCGTTGTTTATAGTGTTCGTTGTTGAGAGGTTCGTTGTTGAGATATTCGTTGTTGAGATGTTCGTTGTTGTAAAGTTCGTTGTTGTGGTGTTTGTTGTTAAGATGTTCGTAGTTGTAGTGTTCGTTGTTGTAGTGTTCGTTGTTGAAGTGTTCGTTGTTCTGATTTTCGTTGTTGTAGTGTTCATTATTGTGGTGTTCGTTGCTGTGGTGTTCGTTGTTCTAGTGTTCGTTGTTGTAGTGTTCATTATTGTGGTGTTCGTTGTTGTGGTGTTCGTTGTTCTAGTGTTCGTTGTTGTAATGTTCGTTGTTGAGATGGTTGTTGTTGAGATGTTCGTTTTTGTGATGGTCGTTGTTGTGATGTTCGTTGTTGTAGTGTTCGTTGTTGAGATGTTCGTTGTTGTGGTGTTCGTTGTTGTTGTGTTCATTGTTGTAGTGTTCATTGTTGAGATGTTCGTTGTTGAGATGTTCGTTGTTTTAGTGTTCGTTGTTTTAGTGTTCGTTGTTGTAGTGTTCGTTGTTGTGGTGTTCGTTGTGGTAGTGTTCGTTGTTGTAGTGTTCGTTGTTGTAGTGTTCGTTGTTTTGGTGTTCGTTGTTGTAGTGTTCGTTGTTGTAGTGTTCGTTGTTGTAGTGTTCGTTGTTGTAGTGTTCGTTGTTGAGATGTTCGTTGCTGAGATGTTCGTTGCTGTGGTGGTCGTTGTTGTAATGTTCGTTGTTGTGATGTTCGTTGTTGTAGTGTTCGTTGTTGAGATATTCGTTGTTGAGATGTTCGTTGTTGAGATGTTCGTTGTTGTGGTGTTCGTTGATGTGGTGTTCGTTGTTGTAGTGTTCGTTGTTGTAGTGTTCGTTGTTGTAGTGTTCGTTGTTGTAGTGTTCAGTGTTGTAAAGTTCGTTGTTGTAGTGTTCGTTGTTGTAGTGTTCGTTGTTGTAGTGTTCGTTGTTGTAATATTCGTTGTTGTATTGTTCGTTGTTATACTGTTCGTTGTTGTAGTGTTCGTTGTTGTAGTGTTCATTGTTGTAATGTTCGTTGTTGTATTGTTTGTTGTTGTAGTGTTCGTTATTGTAGTGTATGTTGTTGTAGTGTTCGTTGTTGTAGTGTTCCTTGTTGTGAAGTTCGTTCTTATAACGTTCGTTGTTGTAGTGTTCTTTGTTCTAATGTTCGTTGTTGTGGTGTTTGTTGTTGTAGCGTCCGTTGTTGTAGTGTTTGTTGTTGTAGTGTTCGTTGTTGTAATGTTAGTTGTTGTAGTGTTCATTGTTGTAATTTTCGTTGTTGTGGTGTTCGTTGTTGTAGTGTTCGTTGTTGTAGTGTTCGTTGTTTTGGTGTTCGTTGTTGTAGTGTTCGTTGTTGTAGTGTTCGTTGTTGTAGTGTTCGTTGTTGTAGTGTTCGTTGTTGAGATGTTCGTTGTTGAGATGTTCGTTGTTGTAGTGTTCGTTGTTGAGATGTTCGTTGTTGAGAGGTTCGTTGCTGAGATGTTCGTTGTTGTGGTGGTCGTTGTTGTAATGTTCGTTGTTGTGATGTTCATTGTTGTAGTGTTCGTTGTTGAGATATTCGTTGTTGAGATGTTCGTTGTTGAGATGTTCGTTGTTGTGGTGTTCGTTGATGTGGTGTTCGTTGTTGTAGTGTTCGTTGTTGTAGTGTTCGTTGTTGTAGTGTTCGTTGTTGTAGTGTTCACTGTTGTAAAGTTCGTTGTTGTAGTGTTCGTTGTTGTAGTGTTCGTTGTTGTAGTATTCGTTGTTGTAATGTTCGTTGTTGTATTGTTCGTTGTTATACTGTTCGTTGTTGTAGTGTTCGTTGTTGTACTGTTCATTGTTGTAATGTTCGTTGTTGTAGTGTTTGTTGTTGTAGTGTTCGTTGTTGTAGTGTATGTTGTTGTAGTGTTCGTTGTTGTAGTGTTCCTTGTTGTTAAGTTCGTTCTTATAACGTTCGTTGTTGTAGTGTTCGTTGTTCTAATGTTCGTTGTTGTGGTGTTCGTTGTTGTAGCGTCCGTTGTTGTAGTGTTTGTTGTTGTAGTGTTCGTTGTTGTAATGTTAGTTGTTGTAGTGTTCATTGTTGTAATTTTCGTTGTTGTGGTGTTCGTTGTTGTAGTGTTCGTTGTTGTGGTGTTCGTTGTTGAGGTGTTCGTTGTTGTAGTGTTCGTTGTTGTGGTGTTCGTTGTTGTGGTGTTCGTTGTTGTAGTGTTCATTGTTGTAGTGTTCATTGTTGAGATGTTCGTTGTTGAGATGTTCGTTGTTGTAGTGTTCGTTGTTTTAGTGTTCGTTGTAGTGGTGTTTGTTGTTGTAATGGTCGTTTTTGTGATTTTCGTTGTTGTAATGTTCGTTGTTGAGGTGTTCGTTGTTGTAAAGTTCGTTGTTGTGGAGTTCGTTGTTGTGGTGTTCGTTGTTGTATTGTTCTTTGTTGTGGTGTTCGTTGTTGTAAAGTTCGTTGTTGTGGTGTTTGTTGTTAAGGTTTTTGTAGTTGAAGTGTTCGTTGTTCTAATTTTCGTTGTTGTAGTGTTCATTATTGTGGTGTTCGTTTTTGAGATGTTCGTTGTTGTGATGTTCGTTGTTGTGATGTTCGTTCTTGTGGTGTTCGTTGTTGCAGTGTTCGTTGTTGAGATGTTCGTTGTTGTGGTGCTCGTTGTTGTAGTGTTCATTGTTGTAGTGTTCGTAGTTGAGATGTTCTTTGTTGAAACGTTCGATGTTGAGATGTTCGTTGTTGAGATGTTCGTTGTTGTGGTGTTCGTTGTTGTGATGTTCATTGTTGTGGTGTTCATTGTTGTAGTGTTCGTTATTGAGAGGTTCGTTGTTGAGATGTTCGTTGTTGAGATGTTCGTTGTTGTAAAGTTCGTTGTTGTGGTGTTTGTTGTTGAGATGTTCGTAGTTGTAGAGTTGGTTGTTGAGATGTTCGTTGTTGTGGTGTTCGTTGTTGTGATGTTCGTTGTTGTGGTGTTTTTGTTTATAGTGTTCGTTGTTGAGAGGTTCGTTGTTGAGATGTTGGTTGTTGTAAAGTTCGTTGTTTTGGTGTTTGTTGTTGAGGTGTTCGTAGTTGTAGAGTTCGTTGTTGAGATGTTCGTTGTTGTGGTGTTCAATGTTGTGGTGTTCGTTGTTGTAGTGTTCGTTGTTCTAGTGGTCGTTGTTGAAGCGTTCATTATTGTGGTGTTCGTTGTTGTGGTGTTCGTTGTTCTAGTGTTCGTTGTTGTAGTGTTCATTGTTGTAGTGTTCGTTGTTGAGATGTTCGTTGTTGTAGTGTTCGTTGTTTTAGTGTTCGTTGTTGTAGTGTTCATTGTTGTGGTGTTCGTTGTGGTAGTGTTTGTTGTTGTAGTGTTCGTTGTTGTTGTGTTCGTTGTTTTGGTGTTCGTTGTTGTAGTGTTCGTTGTTGTAGTGTACGTTGTTGTAGTGTTCGTTGTTGTAGTGTTCGTTGTTGTAGTGTTCGTTGTTGAGATGTTCGTTGTTGTAGTGTTCGTTGCTGAGATGGTCGTTGTTGAGAGGTTCGTTGTTGAGATGTTCGTTGTTGTGGTGGTCGTTGTTGTAATGTTTGTTGTTGTGAAGTTCGTTGTTGTATTGTTCGTTGTTGAGATATTCGTTGTTGAGATGTTCGTTGTTGAGATGTTCGTTGTTGTGGTGTTCGTTGATGTGGTGTTTGTTGTTGTAGTGTTCGTTGTTGTAGTGTTTGTTGTTGTAGTGTTCGTTGTTGTAATGTTAGTTGTTGTAGCGTTCGTTGTTGTAGTGGTTGTTGTTGTAGTGTTCGTTGTTGTAATGTTAGTTGTTGTGGTGTTCGTTGTTGTAGCGTTCGTTGTTGTAGTGTTTGTTGTTGTAGCGTTCGTTGTTGTAATGTTAGTTGTTGTAGTGTTCATTGTTGTAATTTTCGTTGTTGTGGTGTTCGTTGTTGTAGTGTTTGTTGTTGTGGTGTTCGTTGTTGTTGTGTTCGTTGTTGTAGTGTTCGTTGTTGTGGTGTTCGTTGTTGTGGTGTTCGTTGTTGTAGTGTTCGTTGTTGAAGTGTTCGTTGTTGTTTTGTTCGTTGTTGTAGTGTTCAATGTTGTATTGTTCGTGGTAGTAGTGTTAATTATTGTAGTGTTCGTTGTAGTGGTGTTAGTTGTAGTGGTGTTCGTTGTTGTAATGGTCGTTTTTGTGATTTTCGTTGTTGTAATGTTCGTTGTTGAGGTGTTCATTGCTGTAATGTTCGTTGTTGTGGAATTCGTTGTTGTGGTGTTCGTTGTTGTATTGTTCGTTGTTGTGGTGTTCGTTGTTGTAAAGTTCGTTGTTGTGGTGTTTGTTGTTAAGGTTTTCGTAGTTGTAGTGTTCGTTGTTGTAGTGTTCGTTGTTCTGATTTTCGTTGTTGGAGTGCTCATTATTGTGGTGTTCGTTATTGAGATGTTCGTTGTTGTGATGTTCGTTGTTGTGATGTTCGTTCTTGTGGTGTTCGTTGTTGTAGTGTTCGTTGTTGAGATGTTCGTTGTTGTGGTGCTCGTTGTTGTAGTGTTCATTGTTTTAGTGTTCGTAGTTGAGATGTTCATTGTTGACACGTTTGATGTTGAGATGTTCGTTGTTGAGATGTTCGTTGTTGTGGTCTTCGTTGATGTGATGTTCGTTGTTGTGGTGTTCGTTGGTGTAGTGTTCGGTGTTGAGAGGTTCGTTGTTGAGATGTTCGTTGTTGAGATGTTCGTTGTTGTAAAGTTCGTTGTTGTGGTGTTTGTTGTTGAGATGTTCGTAGTTGTAGAGTTCGTTGTTGAGATGTTCGTTGTTGTGGTGTTCGTTGTTGTGATGTTCGTTGTTGTGGTGTTCGTTGTTTATAGTGTTCGTTGTTGAGAGGTTCGTTGTTGAGATGTTCGTTGTTGAGATGATCGTTGTTGTAAAGTTCGTTGTTGTGGTGTTTGTTGTTAAGATGTTCGTAGTTGTAGTGTTCGTTGTTGTAGTGTTCGTTGTTGAAGTGTTCGTTGTTCTGATTTTCGTTGTTGTAGTGTTCATTATTGTGGTGTTCGTTGCTGTGGTGTTCGTTGTTCTAGTGTTCGTTGTTGTAGTGTTCATTATTGTGGTGTTCGTTGTTGTGGTGTTCGTTGTTCTAGTGTTCGTTGTTGTAATGTTCGTTGTTGAGATGGTTGTTGTTGAGATGTTCGTTTTTGTGATGGTCGTTGTTGTGATGTTCGTTGTTGTAGTGTTCGTTGTTGAGATGTTCGTTGTTGTGGTGTTCGTTGTTGTTGTGTTCATTGTTGTAGTGTTCATTGTTGAGATGTTCGTTGTTGAGATGTTCGTTGTTGTAGTGTTCGTTGTTTTAGTGTTCGTTGTTGTAGTGTTCGTTGTTGTGGTGTTCGTTGTGGTAGTGTTCGTTGTTGTAGTGTTCGTTGTTGTAGTGTTCGTTGTTTTGGTGTTCGTTGTTGTAGTGTTCGTTGTTGTAGTGTTCGTTGTTGTAGTGTTCGTTGTTGTAGTGTTCGTTGTTGAGATGTTCGTTGCTGAGATGTTCGTTGTTGTGGTGGTCGTTGTTGTAATGTTCGTTGTTGTGATGTTCGTTGTTGTAGTGTTCGTTGTTGAGATATTCGTTGTTGAGATGTTCGTTGCTGAGATGTTCGTTGTTGTGGTGGTCGTTGTTGTAATGTTCGTTGTTGTAGTGTTCGTTGTTGTAGTGTTCGTTGTTGTAGTGTTCATTGTTGTAAAGTTCGTTGTTGTAGTGTTCGTTGTTGTAGTGTTCGTTGTTGTAGTGTTCGTTGTTGTAATATTCGTTGTTGTATTGTTCGTTGTTATACTGTTCGTTGTTGTAGTGTTCGTTGTTGTAGTGTTCATTGTTGTAATGTTCGTTGTTGTATTGTTTGTTGTTGTAGTGTTCGTTGTTGTAGTGTATGTTGTTGTAGTGTTCGTTGTTGTAGTGTTCCTTGTTGTGAAGTTCGTTCTTATAACGTTCGTTGTTGTAGTGTTCTTTGTTCTAATGTTCGTTGTTGTGGTGTTTGTTGTTGTAGCGTCCGTTGTTGTAGTGTTTGTTGTTGTAGTGGTCGTTGTTGTAATGTTAGTTGTTGTAGTGTTCATTGTTGTAATTTTCGTTGTTGTTGTGTTCGTTGTTGTAGTGTTCGTTGTTGTAGTGTTCGTTGTTGTGGTGTTCGTTGTTGTGGTGTTCGTTGTTGTAGTGTTCGTTGTTGTGGTGTTCGTTGTTGTGGTGTTCGTTGTTGTAGTGTTCATTGTTGTAGTGTTCATTGTTGAGATGTTCGTTGTTGAGATGTTCGTTGTTGTAGTGTTCGTTGTAGTGGTGTTCGTTGTTGTAATGGTCGTTTTTGTGATTTTCGTTGTTGTAATGTTCGTTGTTGTGGAGTTTGTTGTTGTGGTGTTCGTTGTTGTATTGTTCTTTGTTGTGGTGTTCGTTGTTGTAAAGTTCGTTGTTGTGGTGTTTGTTGTTAAGGTTTTTGTAGTTGTAGTGTTCGTTGTTGTAGTGTTCGTTGTTCTAATTTTCGTTGTTGTAGTGTTCATTATTGTGGTGTTCGTTTTTGAGATGTTCGTTGTTGTAGTGTTCGTTGTTGAGATGTTCGTTGTTGTGGTGCTCGTTGTTGTAGTGTTCATTGTTGTAGTGTTCGTAGTTGAGATGTTCGTTGTTGAAACGTTCGATGTTGAGATGTTCGTTGTTGAGATGTTCGTTGTTGTAGTGTTCGTTGTTGAGAGGTTCGTTGTTGAGATGTTCGTTGTTGAGATGTTCGTTGTTGTGGTGTTTGTTGTTGAGATGTTCGTAGTTGTAGAGTTCGTTGTTGAGATGTTCGTTGTTGTGGTGTTCGTTGTTGTGATGTTCGTTGTTGTGGTGTTTTTGTTTATAGTGTTCGTTGTTGAGAGGTTCGTTGTTGAGATGTTCGTTGTTGAGATGTTGGTTGTTGTAAAGTTCGTTGTTTTGGTGTTTGTTGTTGAGATGTTCGTAGTTGTAGAGTTCGTTGTTGAGATGTTCGTTATTTTTTTTTGAGATATATACAAGAGTTATTACATTCTTGTACAGCCACTAGTACGCGTAGCGTTTCGGGCAAGTCCTTAATCCTATGGTCCCTGGAATACGATCCCCTGCCGCGAAGAATCGTTTTTTCATCCAAGTACACATTTTACTGTTGCGTTAAACAGAGGCTACAGTTAAGGAATTGCGCCCAGTAAATCCTCCCCGGCCAGGATACGAACCCATGACATAGCGCTCATGGAACGCCAGGCGAGTGTCTTACCACTACACCACGGAGACTGTATTGTTGTGGTGTTCGTTGTTGTGATGTTCGTTGTTGTGGTGTTCGTTGTTCTAGTGTTCGTTGTTGTAGTGTTTATTATTGTGGTGTTCGTTGTTGTGATGTTCGTTGTTGTGGTGTTCGTTGTTCTAGTGTTCGTTGTTGTAGTGTTTATTATTGTGGTGTTCGTTGTTGTGGTGTTCGTTGTTCTAGTGTTCGTTGTTGTAGTGTTCATTGTTGTAGTGTTCGTTGTTGAGATGTTCGTTGTTGTAGTGTTCGTTGTTTTAGTGTTCGTTGTTGTAGTGTTCGTTGTTGTGGTGTTCGTTGTGGTAGTGTTCGTTGTTGTAGTGTTCGTTGTTGTAGTGTTCGTTGTTGTAGTGTTCGTTGTTCTAGTGTTCGTTGTTGTAGTGTTCAATATTGTGGTGTTCGTTGTTGTGGTGTTCGTTGTTCTAGTGTTCGTTGTTGTAGTGTTCGTTGTTGAGATGAACCTTGTTGAGATGTTTGTTTTTGTGATGGTCGTTGTTGTGATGTTCGTTGTTGTAGTGTTCGTTGTTGAGATGTTCGTTGTTTTGGTGTTCGTTATTGTAGTGTGCGTTGTTGAGATGTTCGTTGTTGAGATGTTCGTTGGTGTAGTGTTCGTTGTTTTAGTGTTCGATGTTGTAGTGTTCGTTGTTGTGGTGTTCGTTGTGGTAGTGTTCGTTGTTGTAGTGTTCGTTGTTGTAGTGTTCGTTGTTGTAGTGTTCGTTGTCTTGGTGTTCGTTGTTGTAGTGTTCGGTGTTGTAGTGTTCGTTGTTGAGATGTTCGTTGTTGAGATGTTCGTTGTTGTAGTGTTCGTTGTTGAGATGTTCGCTGTTGAGAGGTTCATTGTTGAGATGTTCGTTGTTGTGGTGGTCGTTGTTGTAATGTTCGTAGTTGTGATGTTCGTAGTTGTAGAGTTCGTTGTTGAGATGTTCGTTGTTGTGGTGTTCGTTGTTGTGATGTTCGTTGTTGTGGTGTTCGTTGTTTATAGTGTTCGTTGTTGAGAGGTTCGTTGTTGAGAGGTTCGTTGTTGAGATGTTCGTAGTTGTAGTGTTCGTTGTTGTAGTGTTCGTTGTTGAAGTGTTCGTTGTTCTGATTTTCGTTGTTGTAGTGTTCATTATTGTGGTGTTCGTTGCTGTGGTGTTCGTTGTTCTAGTGTTCGTTGTTGTAGTGTTCATTATTGTGGTGTTCGTTGTTGTGGTGTTCGTTGTTCTAGAGTTCGTTGTTGTAATGTTCGTTGTTGAGATGGTTGTTGTTGAGATGTTCGTTTTTGTGATGGTCGTTGTTGTGATGTTCGTTGTTGTAGTGTTCGTTGTTGAGATGTTCATTGTTGTGGTGTTCGTTGTTGTTGTGTTCATTGTTGTAGTGTTCATTGTTGAGATGTTCGTTGTTGAGATGTTCGTTGTTGTAGTGTTCGTTGTTTTAGTGTTCGTTGTTGTAGTGTTCGTTGTTGTGGTGTTCGTTGTGGTAGTGTTCGTTGTTGTAGTGTTCGTTGTTGTAGTGTTCGTTGTTTTGGTGTTCGTTGTTGTAGTGTTCGTTGTTGTAGTGTTCGTTGTTGTAGTGTTCGTTGTTGTAGTGTTCGTTGTTGAGATGTTCGTTGTTGAGATGTTCGTTGTTGTAGTGATCGTTGTTGAGATGTTCGTTGTTGAGAGGTTCGTTGCTGAGATGTTCGTTGTTGTGGTGGTCGTTGTTGTAATGTTCGTTGTTGTGATGTTCGTTGTTGTAGTGTTCGTTGTTGAGATATTCGTTGTTGAGATGTTCGTTGTTGAGATGTTCGTTGTTGTGGTGTTCGTTGATGTGGGGTTCGTTGTTGTAGTGTTCGTTGTTGTAGTGTTCGTTGTTGTAGTGTTCGTTGTTGTAGTGTTCATTGTTGTAAAGTTCGTTGTTGTAGTGTTCGTTGTTGTAGTGTTCGTTGTTGTAGTGTTCGTTGTTGTAATATTCGTTGTTGTATTGTTCGTTGTTATACTGTTCGTTGTTGTAGTGTTCGTTGTTGTAGTGTTCATTGTTGTAATGTTCGTTGTTGTATTGTTTGTTGTTGTAGTGTTCGTTGTTGTAGTGTTCCTTGTTGTGAAGTTCGTTCTTATAACGTTCGTTGTTGTAGTGTTCTTTGTTCTAATGTTCGTTGTTGTGGTGTTTGTTGTTGTAGCGTCCGTTGTTGTAGTGTTTGTTGTTGTAGTGTTCGTTGTTGTAATGTTAGTTGTTGTAGTGTTCATTGTTGTAATTTTCGTTGTTGTGGTGTTCGTTGTTGTAGTGTTCGTTGTTGTAGTGTTCGTTGTTGTGGTGTTCGTTGTTGTGGTGTTCGTTGTTGTAGTGTTCGTTGTTGTGGTGTTCGTTGTTGTGGTGTTCGTTGTTGTAGTGTTCATTGTTGTAGTGTTCATTGTTGAGATGTTCGTTGTTGAGATGTTCGTTGTTGTAGTGTTCGTTGTTTTAGTGTTCGTTGTAGTGGTGTTCGTTGTTGTAATGGTCGCTTTTGTGATTTTCGTTGTTGTAATGTTCGTTGTTGAGGTGTTCGTTGTTGTAAAGTTCGTTGTTGTGGAGTTCGTTGTTGTGGTGTTCGTTGTTGTATTGTTCTTTGTTGTGGTGTTCGTTGTTGTAAAGTTCGTTGTTGTGGTGTTTGTTGTTAAGGTTTTTGTAGTTGTAGTGTTCGTTGTTGTAGTGTTCGTTGTTCTAATTTTCGTTGTTGTAGTGTTCATTATTGTGGTGTTCGTTTTTGAGATGTTCGTTGTTGTAGTGTTCGTTATTGAGATGTTCGTTGTTGTGGTGCTCGTTGTTGTAGTGTTCATTGTTGTAGTGTTCGTAGTTGAGATGTTCGTTGTTGAAACGTTCGATGTTGAGATGTTCGTTGTTGAGATGTTCGTTGTTGTGGTGTTCGTTGTTGTGATGTTCATTGTTGTGGTGTTCGTTGTTGTAGTGTGCGTTGTTGAGAGGTTCGTTGTTGAGATGTTCGTTGTTGAGATGTTCGTTGTTGTGGTGTTTGTTGTTGAGATGTTCGTAGTTGTAGAGTTCGTTGTTGAGATGTTCGTTGTTGTGGTGTTCGTTGTTGTGATGTTCGTTGTTGTGGTGTTTTTGTTTATAGTGTTCGTTGTTGAGAGGTTCGTTGTTGAGATGTTCGTTGTTGAGATGTTGGTTGTTGTAAAGTTCGTTGTTTTGGTGTTTGTTGTTGAGATGTTCGTAGTTGTAGAGTTCGTTGTTGAGATGTTCGTTGTTGTGGTGTTCGTTGTTGTGATGTTCGTTGTTGTGGTGTTCGTTGTTCTAGTGTTCGTTGTTGTAGTGTTTATTATTGTGGTGTTCGTTGTTGTGGTGTTCGTTGTTCTAGTGTTCGTTGTTGTAGTGTTCATTGTTGTAGTGTTCGTTGTTGAGATGTTCGTTGTTGTAGTGTTCGTTGTTTTAGTGTTCGTTGTTGTAGTGTTCGTTGTTGTGGTGTTCGTTGTGGTAGTGTTCGTTGTTGTAGTGTTCGTTGTTGTAGTGTTCGTTGTTGTAGTGTTCGTTGTTCTAGTGTTCGTTGTTGTAGTGTTCAATATTGTGGTGTTCGTTGTTGTGGTGTTCGTTGTTCTAGTGTTCGTTGTTGTAGTGTTCATTGTTGAGATGTTTGTTTTTATGATGGTCGTTGTTGTGATGTTCGTTGTTGTAGTGTTCGTTGTTGAGATGTTCGTTGTTTTGGTGTTCGTTGTTGTAGTGTGCGTTGTTGAGATGTTCGTTGTTGAGATGTTCGTTGGTGTAGTGTTCGTTGTTTTAGTGTTCGATGTTGTAGTGTTCGTTGTTGTGGTGTTCGTTGTGGTAGTGTTCGTTGTTGTAGTGTTCGTTGTTGTAGTGTTCGTTGTCTTGGTGTTCGTTGTTGTAGTGTTCGTTGTTGTAGTGTTCGTTGTTGTAGTGTTCGTTGTTGTAGTGTTCATTGTTGAGATGTTCGTTGTTGAGATGTTCGTTGTTGTAGTGTTCGTTGTTGAGATGTTCGCTGTTGAGAGGTTCGTTGTTGAGATGTTCGTTGTTGTGGTGGTCGTTGTTGTAATGTTCGTAGTTGTGATGTTCGTTGTTGTAGTGTTCGTTGTTGAGATATTCGTTGTTGAGATGTTCGTTGTTGAGATGTTCGTTGTTGTGGTGTTCGTTGATGTGGTGTTCGTTGTTTTAGTGTTCGTTGTTGTAGTGTTCGTTGTTGTAGTGTTCGTTGGTGTAGTGTTCGTTGTTGTAGTGTTCATTGTTGTAAAGTTCGTTGTTGTAGTGTTCGTTGTTGTAGTGTTCGTTGTTGTAATGTTCGTTGTTGTGGTGTTCGTTGTTGTACTGTTCGTTGTTGTAGTGTTCGTTCTTGTAGTGTTCATTGTTGTAACGTTCGTTGTTGTAGTGTTTGTTGTTGTAGTGTTCGTTGTTCTAGTGTATGTTGTTGAAGAGTTCGTTGTTGTAGTATTCCTTGTTGTGGAGTTCGTTCTTATAACGTTCGTTGTTGTAGTGTTCGTTGTTCTAATGTTCGTTGTTTTGGTGTTCGTTGTTGTAGCGTTCGTTGTTGTAGTGTTTGTTGTTGTAGTGTTCGTTGTTGTAATGTTAGTTGTTGTAGTGTTCATTGTTGTAATTTTCGTTGTTGTGGTGTTCGTTGTCGTGGTGTTCGTTGTTGTAGTGTTCGTTGTTGAAGTGTTCGTTGTTGTTTTGTTCGTTGTTGTAGTGTTCAATGTTGTATTGTTCGTTGTTGTAGTGTTAATTATTGTAGTGTTCGTTGTAGTGGTGTTCGTTGTTGTAATGGTCGTTTTTGTGATTTTCGATGTTGTAATGTTCGTTGTTGAGGTGTTCGTTGTTGTAAAGTTCGTTGTTGTGGAGTTCATTGTGGTGGTGTTCGTTGTTGTATTGTTCGTTGTTGTGGTGTTTGTTGTTGTAAAGTTCGTTGTTGTGGTGTTTGTTGTTAAGGTTTTCGTAGTTGTAGTGTTCGTTGTTGTAGTGTTCGTTGTTCTGATTTTCGTTGTTGTAGTGTTCATTATTGTGGTGTTCGTTGTTGAGATGTTCGTTGTTGTGATGTTCGTTCTTGTGGTGTTCGTTGTTGTAATGTTCGTTGTTGAGATGTTCGTTGTTGTGGTGCTCGTTATTGTAGTGTTCATTGTCTTAGTGTTCGTAGTTGAGATGTTCGTTGTTGAGACGTTCGATGTTGAGATGTTCGTTGTTGAGATGTTCGTTGTTGTGGTCTTCGTTGTTGTGATGTTCGTTGTTGTGGTGTTCGTTGTTGTAGTGTTCGTTGTTGAGAGGTTCGTTGTTGAGATGTTCGTTGTTGTAAAGTTCGTAGTTGTAGAGTTCATTGTTGAGATGTTCGTTGTTGTGGTGTTCATTGTTGTGATGTTCGTTGTTGTGGTGTTCGTTGTTTATAGTGTTCGTTGTTGAGAGGTTCGTTTTTGAGATGTTCGTTGTTGAGATGTTCGTTGTTGTAAAGTTCGTTGTTGTGGTGTTTGTTGTTAAGATGTTCGTAGTTGTAGTGTTCGTTGTTGTAGTGTTCGTTGTTGAAGTGTTCGTTGTTCTGATTTTCGTTGTTGTATTGTTCATTATTGTTGTGTTCGTTGTTGTGGTGTTCGTTGTTCTAGTGTTCGCTGTTGTAGTGTTCATTATTGTAGTGTTCGCTGTTGTGGTGTTCGTTGTTCTATTGTTCGTTGTTGTGGTGTTCGTTGTTGAGATGTTTGTTGTTGAGATGTTCGTTTTTGTGATGGTCGTTGTTGTGATGTTCGTTGTTGTAGTGTTCGTTGTTGAGATGTTCGTTGTTGTGGTGTTCGTTGTTGTAGTGTTCATTGTTGTAGTGTTCGTTGTTGAGATGTTCGTTGTTGAGATGTTCGTTGTTGTAGTGTTCGTTGTTTTAGTGTTCTTTGTTGTAGTGTTCGTTGTTGTGGTGTTCGTTGTGATAGTGTTCGTTGTTGTAGTGTTCGTTGTTGTATTGTTCGTTGTTTTGGTGTTCGTTGTTGTAGTGTTCGTTGTTGTAGTGTTCGTTGTTGAGATATTCGTTGTTGACATGTTCGTTGTTGTAATGTTCGTTGTTGAGATGTTCGTTGTTGAGAGGTTCGTTGTTGAGATGCTCGTTGTTGTGGTGGTCGTTGTTGTAATGTTCGTTGTTGTGATGTTCGTTGTTGTAGTGTTCGTTGTTGAGATATTCGTTGTTGAGATGTTCGTTGTTGAGATGTTCGTTGTTGTGGTGTTCGTAGATGTGGTGTTCGTTGTTGTAGTGTTTGTTGTTGCAGTGTTCGTTGTTGTAATGTTAGTTGTTGTAGTTTTCGTTGTTGTGGTGTTCGTTGTTGTGGTGTTCGTTGTTGCAGTGTTCGTTGTTGTGGTGTTCGTTGTTGAGGTGTTCGTTATTGTAGTGTTCGTTGTTGAAGTGTTCGTTGTTGTAAAGTTCGTTGTTGTGGAGTTCGTTGTTGTGGTGTTCGTTGTTGTATTGTTCGTTGTTGTGGTGTTCGTTGTTGTGGTGTTTGTTGTTAAGGTTTTCGAAGTTGTAGTGTTCGCTGTTGTAGTGTTCGTTGTTGAAGTGTTCGTTGTTCTGATTTTCGTTGTTGGAGTGTTCATTATTGTGGTGTTCGTTGCTGTGGTGTTAGTTGTTATAGTGTTCGTTGTTGTGTTCATTATTGTGGTGTTCGTTGTTGTGGTGTTCGTTGTTCTAGTGTTCGTTGTTGTAATGTTCGTTGTTGAGATGTTCGTTGTTGAGATGTTCGTTTTTGTGATGGTCGTTGTTGTGATGTTCGTTGTTGTAGTGTTCGTTGTTGAGATGTTCGTTGTTGTGGTGTTCTTTGTTGTTGTGTTCATTGTTGTAGTGTTCATTGTTGAGATGTTCGTTGTTGAGATGTTCGTTGTTGTAGTGTTCGTTGTTTTAGTGTTCGTTGTTTTAGTGTTCGTTGTTGTGATGTTCGTTGTGGTAGTGTTCGTTGTTGTAGTGTTCGTTGTTGTAGTGTTCGTTGTTTTGGTGTTCGTTGTTGTAGTGTTCGTTGTTGTAGTGTTCGTTGTTTTAGTGTTCGTTGTTGTAGTGTTCGTTGTTGAGATGTTCGTTGTTGAGATGTTCGTTGTTGTAGTGTTCGTTGTTGAGATGTTCGTTGTTGAGAGGTTCGTTGCTGAGATGTTCGTTGTTGCGGTGGTCGTTGTTGTAATGTTCGTTGTTGTGATGTTCGTTGTTGTAGTGTTCGTTGTTGAGATATTCGTTGTTGAGATGTTCGTTGTTGAGATGTTCGTTGTTGTGGTGTTCGTTGATGTGGTGTTCGTTGTTGTAGTGTTCGTTGTTGTAGTGTTCGTTGTTGTAGTGTTCGTTGTTGTAGTGTTCGTTGTTGTAGTGTTCGTTGTTGTAATATCGTTGTTGTATTGTTCGTTGTTATACTGTTCGTTGTTGTAGTGTTCGTTGTTGTAGTGTTCATTGTTGTAATGTTCGTTGTTGTAGTGTTTGTTGTTGTAGTGTTCGTTGTTGTAGTGTATGTTGTTGTAGTGTTCGTTGTTGTAGTGTTCCTTGTTATGAAGTTCGTTCTTATAACGTTCGTTGTTGTAGTGTTCGTTGTTCTAATGTTCATTGTTGTGGTGTTCGTTGTTGTAGCGTCCGTTGTTGTAGTGTTTGTTGTTGTAGTGTTCGTTGTTGTAATGTTAGTTGTTGTAGTGTTCATTGTTGTAATTTTCGTTGTTGTCGTGTTCGTTGTTGTAGTGTTCGTTGTTGTGGTGTTCGTTGTTGTTGTGTTCGTTGTTGTAGTGTTCGTTGTTGTGGTGTTCGTTGTTGTGGTGTTTGTTGTTGTAGTGTTCATTGTTGTAGTGTTCATTGTTGAGATGTTCGTTGTTGAGATGTTCGTTGTTGTAGTGTTCGTTGTTTTAGTGTTCGTTGTAGTGGTGTTCGTCGTTGTAATGGTCGTTTTTGTGATTTTCGTTGTTGTAATGTTCGTTGTTGAGGTGTTCGTTGTTGTAAAGTTCGTTGTTGTGGAGTTCGTTGTTGTGGTGTTCGTTGTTGTATTGTTCTTTGTTGTGGTGTTCTTTGTTGTGGTGTTCGTTGTTGTAAAGTTCGTTGCTGTGGTGTTTGTTGTTGAGATATTCGTAGTTGTAGAGTTCGTTGTTGAGATGTTCGTTGTTGTGGTGTTCGTTGTTGTGATGTTCGTTGTTGTAGTGTTCATTATTGTGGTGTTCGTTTTTGAGATGTTCGTTGTTGTGATGTTCGTTGTTGTGATGTTCGTTCTTGTGGTGTTCGTTGTTGTAGTGTTCGTTGTTGAGATGTTCGTTGTTGTGGTGCTCGTTGTTGTAGTGTTCATTGTTGTAGTGTTCGTAGTTGAGATGTTCGTTGTTGAAACGTTCGATGTTGAGATGTTCGTTGTTGAGATGTTCGTTGTTGTGGTGTTCGTTGTTGTGATGTTCATTGCTGTGGTGTTCGTTGTTGTAGTGTTCGTTGTTGAGAGGTTCGTTGTTGAGATGTTCGTTGTTGAGATGTTCGTTGTTGTAAAGTTTGTTGTTGTGGTGTTTGTTGTTGAGATATTCGTAGTTGTAGAGTTCGTTGTTGAGATGTTCATTGTTGTGGTGTTCGTTGTTGTGATGTTCGTTGTTGTGGTGTTTTTGTTTTATAGTGTTCGTTGTTGAGAGGTTCGTTGTTGAGATGTTCGTTGTTGAGATGTTGGTTGTTGTAAAGTTCGTTGTTTTGGTGTTTGTTGTTGAGATGATCGTAGTTGTAGAGTTCGTTGTTGAGATGTTCGTTGTTGTGGTGTTCGTTGTTGTGATGTTCGTTGTTGTGGTGTTCGTTGTTCTAGTGTTCGTTGTTGTAGTGTTCATTATTGTGGTGTTCGTTGTTGTGATGTTCGTTGTTGTAGTGTTCGTTGTTGAGATGTTCATTGTTGTGGTGTTCGTTGTTGTTGTGTTCATTGTTGTAGTGTTCATTGTTGAGATGTTCGTTGTTGAGATGTTCGTTGTTGTAGTGTTCGTTGTTTTAGTGTTCGTTGTTGTAGTGTTCGTTGTTGTGGTGTTCGTTGTGGTAGTGTTCGTTGTTGTAGTGTTCGTTGTTGTAGTGTTCGTTGTTTTGGTGTTCGTTGTTGTAGTGTTCGTTGTTGTAGTGTTCGTTGTTGTAGTGTTCGTTGTTGTAGTGTTCGTTGTTGAGATGTTCGTTGTTGAGATGTTCGTTGTTGTAGTGTTCGTTGTTGAGATGTTCGTTGTTGAGAGGTTCGTTGCTGAGATGTTCGTTGTTGTGGTGGTCGTTGTTGTAATGTTCGTTGTTGTGATGTTCGTTGTTGTAGTGTTCGTTGTTGAGATATTCGTTGTTGAGATGTTCGTTGTTGAGATGTTCGTTGTTGTGGTGTTCGTTGATGTGGTGTTCGTTGTTGTAGTGTTCGTTGTTGTAGTGTTCGTTGTTGTAGTGTTCGTTGTTGTAGTGTTCATTGTTGTAAAGTTCGTTGTTGTAGTGTTCGTTGTTGTAGTGTTCGTTGTTGTAGTGTTCGTTGTTGTAATATTCGTTGTTGTATTGTTCGTTGTTATACTGTTCGTTGTTGTAGTGTTCGTTGTTGTAGTGTTCATTGTTGTAATGTTCGTTGTTGTATTGTTTGTTGTTGTAGTGTTCGTTGTTGTAGTGTATGTTGTTGTAGTGTTCGTTGTTGTAGTGTTCCTTGTTGTGAAGTTCGTTCTTATAACGTTCGTTGTTGTAGTGTTCTTTGTTCTAATGTTCGTTGTTGTGGTGTTTGTTGTTGTAGCGTCCGTTGTTGTAGTGTTTGTTGTTGTAGTGTTCGTTGTTGTAATGTTAGTTGTTGTAGTGTTCATTGTTGTAATTTTCGTTGTTGTGGTGTTCGTTGTTGTAGTGTTCGTTGTTGTAGTGTTCGTTGTTGTGCTGTTCGTTGTTGTGGTGTTCGTTGTTGTAGTGTTCGTTGTTGTGGTGTTCGTTGTTGTGGTGTTCGTTGTTGTAGTGTTCATTGTTGTAGTGTTCATTGTTGAGATGTTCGTTGTTGAGATGTTCGTTGTTGTAGTGTTCGTTGTTTTAGTGTTCGTTGTAGTGGTGTTCGTTGTTGTAATGGTCGTTTTTGTGATTTTCGTTGTTGTAATGTTCGTTGTTGAGGTGTTCGTTGTTGTAAAGTTCGTTGTTGTGGAGTTCGTTGTTGTGGTGTTCGTTGTTGTATTGTTCTTTGTTGTGGTGTTCGTTGTTGTAAAGTTCGTTGTTGTGGTGTTTGTTGTTAAGGTTTTTGTAGTTGTAGTGTTCGTTGTTGTAGTGTTCGTTGTTCTAATTTTCGTTGTTGTAGTGTTCATTATTGTGGTGTTCGTTTTTGAGGTGTTCGTTGTTGTGATGTTCGTTGTTGTGATGTTCGTTCTTGTGGTGTTCGTTGTTGTAGTGTTCGTTGTTGAGATGTTCGTTGTTGTGGTGCTCGTTGTTGTAGTGTTCATTGTTGTAGTGTTCGTAGTTGAGATGTTCATTGTTGAAACGTTCGATGTTGAGATGTTCGTTGTTGAGTTGTTCGTTGTTGTGGTGTTCGTTGTTGTGATGTTCATTGCTGTGGTGTTCGTTGTTGTAGTGTTCGTTGTTGAGAGTGTTCGTTGTTGAGAGGTTCGTTGTTGAGATGTTCGTTGTTGAGATGTTCGTTGTTGTAAAGTTCGTTGTTGTGGTGTTTGTTGTTGAGATGTTCGTAGTTGTAGAGTTCGTTGTTGAGATGTTCGTTGTTGTGGTGTTCGTTGTTGTGATGTTCGTTGTTGTGGTGTTTTTGTTGATAGTGTTCGTTGTTGAGAGGTTCGTTGTTGAGATGTTCGTTGTTGAGATGTTGGTTGTTGTAAAGTTCGTTGTTTTGGTGTTTGTTGTTGAGATGATCGTAGTTGTAGAGTTCGTTGTTGAGATGTTCGTTGTTGTGGTGTTCGTTGTTGTGATGTTCGTTGTTGTGGTGTTCGTTGTTCTAGTGTTTGTTGTTGTAGTGTTCATTATTGTGGTGTTCGTTGTTGTGGTGTTCGTTGTTCTAGTGTTCGTTGTTGTAGTGTTCATTGTTGTAGTGTTCGTTGTTGAGATGTTCGTTGTTGTAGTGTTCGTTGTTTTAGTGTTCGTTGTTGTAGTGTTCGTTGTTGTGGTGTTCGTTGTGGTAGTGTTCGTTGTTGTAGTGTTCGTTGTTGTAGTGTTCGTTGTTCTAGTGTTTGATGTTGTAGTGTTCAATATTGTGGTGTTCGTTGTTGGTGTGTTCGTTGTTCTAGTGTTCGTTGTTGTAGTGTTCGTTGTTGAGATGTACGTTGTTGAGATGTTTGTTTTTTGTGATGGTCGTTGTTGTGATGTTCGTTGTTGTAGTGTTCGTGGTTGAGATGTTCGTTGTTTTGGTGTTCGTTGTTGTAGTGTGCGTTGTTGAGATGTTCGTTGTTGAGATGTTCGTTGTTGTGGTGTTCGTTGTGGTAGTGTTCGTTGTTGTAGTGTTCGTTGTTGTAGTGTTCGTTGTCTTGGTGTTCGTTGTTGTAGTGTTCGCTGTTGTAGTGTTCGTTATTGGTGTGTTCGTTGTTGTAGTGTTCGTTGTTGAGATGTTCGTTGTTGAGATGTTCGTTGTTGTAGTGTTCGTTGTTGAGATGTTCGCTGTTGAGAGGTTCGTTGTTGAGATGTTCGTTGTTGTGGTGGTCGTTGTTGTAATGTTCGTAGTAGTGATGTTCGTTGTTGTAGTGTTCGTTGTTGAGATATTCGTTGTTGAGATGTTCGTTGTTGAAATGTTCGTTGTTGTGGTGTTCGTTGATGTGGTGTTCGTTGTTGTAGTGTTCGTTGTTGAGATACTCGTTGTTGAGATGTTCGTTGTTGAAATGTTCGTTGTTGTGGTGTTCGTTGATGTGGTGTTCGTTGTTTTAGTGTTCGTTGTTGTAGTGTTCGTTGTTGTAGTGTTCGTTGGTGTAGTGTTTGTTGTTGTAGTGTTCATTGTTGTAAAGTTCGTTGTTGTAGTGTTCGTTGTTGTAGTGTTCGTTGTTGTAATGTTCGTTGTTGTGGTGTTCGTTGCTGTACTGTTCGTTGTTGTAGTGTTCGTTCTTGTAGTGTTCATTGTTGTAACGTTCGTTGTTGTAGTGTTTGTTGTTGTAGTGTTCGTTGTTCTAGTGTATGTTGTTGAAGAGTTCGTTGTTGTAGTATTATTTGTTGTGGAGTTCGTTCTTATAACGTTCGTTGTTGTAGTGTTCGTTGTTCTAATGTTCGTTGTTGTGGTGTTCGTTGTTGTAGCGTTCGTTGTTGTAGTGTTTGTTGTTGTAGTGTTCGTTGTTGTAATGTTAGTTGTTGTAGTGTTCATTGTTGTAATTTTCGTTGTTGTGGTGTTCGTTGTTGTAGTGTTCGTTGTTGTGGTGTTCGTTGTTGTAATGTTCGTTGTTGAGGTGTTCGTTGTTGTAAAGTTCGTTGTTGTGGAGTTCGTTGTTGTGGTGTTCGTTGTTGTATTGTTCTTTGTTGTGGTGTTCGTTGTTGTAAAGTTCGTTGTTGTGGTGTTTGTTGTTAAGGTTTTTGTAGTTGTAGTGTTCGTTGTTGTAGTGTTCGTTGTTCTAATTTTCGTTGTTGTAGTGTTCATTATTGTGGTGTTCGTTTTTGAGATGTTCGTTGTTGTAGTGTTCGTTATTGAGATGTTCGTTGTTGTGGTGCTCGTTGTTGTAGTGTTCATTGTTGTAGTGTTCGTAGTTGAGATGTTCGTTGTTGAAACGTTCGATGTTGAGATGTTCGTTGTTGAGATGTTCGTTGTTGTGGTGTTCGTTGTTGTGATGTTCATTGTTGTGGTGTTCGTTGTTGTAGTGTGCGTTGTTGAGAGGTTCGTTGTTGAGATGTTCATTGTTGAGATGTTCGTTGTTGTGGTGTTTGTTGTTGAGATGTTCGTAGTTGTAGAGTTCGTTGTTGAGATGTTCGTTGTTGTGGTGTTCGTTGTTGTGATGTTCGTTGTTGTGGTGTTTTTGTTTATAGTGTTCGTTGTTGAGAGGTTCGTTGTTGAGATGTTCGTTGTTGAGATGTTGGTTGTTGTAAAGTTCGTTGTTTTGGTGTTTGTTGTTGAGATGTTCGTAGTTGTAGAGTTCGTTGTTGAGATGTTCGTTGTTGTGGTGTTCGTTGTTGTGATGTTCGTTGTTGTGGTGTTCGTTGTTCTAGTGTTCGTTGTTGTAGTGTTTATTATTGTGGTGTTCGTTGTTGTGGTGTTCGTTGTTCTAGTGTTCGTTGTTGTAGTGTTCATTGTTGTAGTGTTCGTTGTTGAGATGTTCGTTGTTGTAGTGTTCGTTGTTTTAGTGTTCGTTGTTGTAGTGTTCGTTGTTGTGGTGTTCGTTGTGGTAGTGTTCGTTGTTGTAGTGTTCGTTGTTGTAGTGTTCGTTGTTGTAGTGTTCATTGTTCTAGTGTTCGTTGTTGTAGTGTTCAATATTGTGGTGTTCGTTGTTGTGGTGTTCGTTGTTCTAGTGTTCGTTGTTGTAGTGTTCATTGTTGAGATGTTTGTTTTTGTGATGGTCGTTGTTGTGATGTTCGTTGTTGTAGTGTTCGTTGTTGAGATGTTCGTTGTTTTGGTGTTCGTTGTTGTAGTGTGCGTTGTTGAGATGTTCGTTGTTGAGATGTTCGTTGGTGTAGTGTTCGTTGTTTTAGTGTTCGATGTTGTAGTGTTCGTTGTTGTGGTGTTCGTTGTGGTAGTGTTCGTTGTTGTAGTGTTCGTTGTTGTAGTGTTCGTTGTCTTGGTGTTCGTTGTTGTAGTGTTCGTTGTTGTAGTGTTCGTTGTTGTAGTGTTCGTTGTTGTAGTGTTCATTGTTGAGATGTTCGTTGTTGAGATGTTCGTTGTTGTAGTGTTCGTTGTTGAGATGTTCGCTGTTGAGAGGTTCGTTGTTGAGATGTTCGTTGTTGTGGTGGTCGTTGTTGTAATGTTCGTAGTTGTGATGTTCGTTGTTGTAGTGTTCGTTGTTGAGATATTCGTTGTTGAGATGTTCGTTGTTGAGATGTTCGTTGTTGTGGTGTTCGTTGATGTGGTGTTCGTTGTTTTAGTGTTCGTTGTTGTAGTGTTCGTTGTTGTAGTGTTCGTTGGTGTAGTGTTCGTTGTTGTAGTGTTCATTGTTGTAAAGTTCGTTGTTGTAGTGTTCGTTGTTGTAGTGTTCGTTGTTGTAATGTTCGTTGTTGTGGTGTTCGTTGTTGTACTGTTCGTTGTTGTAGTGTTCGTTCTTGTAGTGTTCATTGTTGTAACGTTCGTTGTTGTAGTGTTTGTTGTTGTAGTGTTCGTTGTTCTAGTGTATGTTGTTGAAGAGTTCGTTGTTGTAGTATTCCTTGTTGTGGAGTTCGTTCTTATAACGTTCGTTGTTGTAGTGTTCGTTGTTCTAATGTTCGTTGTTTTGGTGTTCGTTGTTGTAGCGTTCGTTGTTGTAGTGTTTGTTGTTGTAGTGTTCGTTGTTGTAATGTTAGTTGTTGTAGTGTTCATTGTTGTAATTTTCGTTGTTGTGGTGTTCGTTGTCGTGGTGTTCGTTGTTGTAGTGTTCGTTGTTGAAGTGTTCGTTGTTGTTTTGTTCGTTGTTGTAGTGTTCAATGTTGTATTGTTCGTTGTTGTAGTGTTAATTATTGTAGTGTTCGTTGTAGTGGTGTTCGTTGTTGTAATGGTCGTTTTTGTGATTTTCGATGTTGTAATGTTCGTTGTTGAGGTGTTCGTTGTTGTAAAGTTCGTTGTTGTGGAGTTCATTGTGGTGGTGTTCGTTGTTGTATTGTTCGTTGTTGTGGTGTTTGTTGTTGTAAAGTTCGTTGTTGTGGTGTTTGTTGTTAAGGTTTTCGTAGTTGTAGTGTTCGTTGTTGTAGTGTTCGTTGTTCTGATTTTCGTTGTTGTAGTGTTCATTATTGTGGTGTTCGTTGTTGAGATGTTCGTTGTTGTGATGTTCGTTGTTGTGATGTTCGTTCTTGTGGTGTTCGTTGTTGTAATGTTCGTTGTTGAGATGTTCGTTGTTGTGGTGCTCGTTGTTGTAGTGTTCATTGTCTTAGTGTTCGTAGTTGAGATGTTCGTTGTTGAGACGTTCGATGTTGAGATGTTCGTTGTTGAGATGTTCGTTGTTGTGGTCTTCGTTGTTGTGATGTTCGTTGTTGTGGTGTTCGTTGTTGTAGTGTTCGTTGTTGAGAGGTTCGTTGTTGAGATGTTCGTTGTTGTAAAGTTCGTAGTTGTAGAGTTCATTGTTGAGATGTTCGTTGTTGTGGTGTTCATTGTTGTGATGTTCGTTGTTGTGGTGTTCGTTGTTTATAGTGTTCGTTGTTGAGAGGTTCGTTTTTGAGATGTTCGTTGTTGAGATGTTCGTTGTTGTAAAGTTCGTTGTTGTGGTGTTTGTTGTTAAGATGTTCGTAGTTGTAGTGTTCGTTGTTGTAGTGTTCGTTGTTGAAGTGTTCGTTGTTCTGATTTTCGTTGTTGTATTGTTCATTATTGTTGTGTTCGTTGTTGTGGTGTTCGTTGTTCTAGTGTTCGTTGTTGTAGTGTTCATTATTGTAGTGTTCGCTGTTGTGGTGTTCGTTGTTCTATTGTTCGTTGTTGTGGTGTTCGTTGTTGAGATGTTTGTTGTTGAGATGTTCGTTTTTGTGATGGTCGTTGTTGTGATGTTCGTTGTTGTAGTGTTCGTTGTTGAGATGTTCGTTGTTGTGGTGTTCGTTGTTGTAGTGTTCATTGTTGTAGTGTTCGTTGTTGAGATGTTCGTTGTTGAGATGTTCGTTGTTGTAGTGTTCGTTGTTTTAGTGTTCTTTGTTGTAGTGTTCGTTGTTGTGGTGTTCGTTGTGATAGTGTTCGTTGTTGTAGTGTTCGTTGTTGTATTGTTCGTTGTTTTGGTGTTCGTTGTTGTAGTGTTCGTTGTTGTAGTGTTCGTTGTTGAGATATTCGTTGTTGACATGTTCGTTGTTGTAATGTTCGTTGCTGAGATGTTCGTTGTTGAGAGGTTCGTTGTTGAGATGCTCGTTGTTGTGGTGGTCGTTGTTGTAATGTTCGTTGTTGTGATGTTCGTTGTTGTAGTGTTCGTTGTTGAGATATTCGTTGTTGAGATGTTCGTTGTTGAGATGTTCGTTGTTGTGGTGTTCGTAGATGTGGTGTTCGTTGTTGTAGTGTTTGTTGTTGCAGTGTTCGTTGTTGTAATGTTAGTTGTTGTAGTTTTCGTTGTTGTGGTGTTCGTTGTTGTGGTGTTCGTTGTTGCAGTGTTCGTTGTTGTGGTGTTCGTTGTTGAGGTGTTCGTTATTGTAGTGTTCGTTGTTGAAGTGTTCGTTGTTGTAAAGTTCGTTGTTGTGGAGTTCGTTGTTGTGGTGTTCGTTGTTGTATTGTTCGTTGTTGTGGTGTTCGTTGTTGTGGTGTTTGTTGTTAAGGTTTTCGAAGTTGTAGTGTTCGCTGTTGTAGTGTTCGTTGTTGAAGTGTTCGTTGTTCTGATTTTCGTTGTTGGAGTGTTCATTATTGTGGTGTTCGTTGCTGTGGTGTTAGTTGTTATAGTGTTCGTTGTTGTTGTGTTCATTATTGTGGTGTTCGTTGTTGTGGTGTTCGTTGTTCTAGTGTTCGTTGTTGTAATGTTCGTTGTTGAGATGTTCGTTGTTGAGATGTTCGTTTTTGTGATGGTCGTTGTTGTGATGTTCGTTGTTGTAGTGTTCGTTGTTGAGATGTTCGTTGTTGTGGTGTTCTTTGTTGTTGTGTTCATTGTTGTAGTGTTCATTGTTGAGATGTTCGTTGTTGAGATGTTCGTTGTTGTAGTGTTCGTTGTTTTAGTGTTCGTTGTTTTAGTGTTCGTTGTTGTGGTGTTCGTTGTGGTAGTGTTCGTTGTTGTAGTGTTCGTTGTTGTAGTGTTCGTTGTTTTGGTGTTCGTTGTTGTAGTGTTCGTTGTTGTAGTGTTCGTTGTTTTAGTGTTCGTTGTTGTAGTGTTCGTTGTTGAGATGTTCGTTGTTGAGATGTTCGTTGTTGTAGTGTTCGTTGTTGAGATGTTCGTTGTTGAGAGGTTCGTTGCTGAGATGTTCGTTGTTGCGGTGGTCGTTGTTGTAATGTTCGTTGTTGTGATGTTCGTTGTTGTAGTGTTCGTTGTTGAGATATTCGTTGTTGAGATGTTCGTTGTTGAGATGTTCGTTGTTGTGGTGTTCGTTGATGTGGTGTTCGTTGTTGTAGTGTTCGTTGTTGTAGTGTTCGTTGTTGTAGTGTTCGTTGTTGTAGTGTTCGTTGTTGTAGTGTTCGTTGTTGTAATATCGTTGTTGTATTGTTCGTTGTTATACTGTTCGTTGTTGTAGTGTTCGTTGTTGTAGTGTTCATTGTTGTAATGTTCGTTGTTGTAGTGTTTGTTGTTGTAGTGTTCGTTGTTGTAGTGTATGTTGTTGTAGTGTTCGTTGTTGTAGTGTTCCTTGTTATGAAGTTCGTTCTTATAACGTTCGTTGTTGTAGTGTTCGTTGTTCTAATGTTCATTGTTGTGGTGTTCGTTGTTGTAGCGTCCGTTGATGTAGTGTTTGTTGTTGTAGTGTTCGTTGTTGTAATGTTAGTTGTTGTAGTGTTCATTGTTGTAATTTTCGTTGTTGTCGTGTTCGTTGTTGTAGTGTTCGTTGTTGTGGTGTTCGTTGTTGTTGTGTTCGTTGTTGTAGTGTTCTTTGTTGTGGTGTTCGTTGTTGTGGTGTTCGTTGTTGTAGTGTTCATTGTTGTAGTGTTCATTGTTGAGATGTTCGTTGTTGAGATGTTCGTTGTTGTAGTGTTCGTTGTTTTAGTGTTCGTTGTAGTGGTGTTCGTCGTTGTAATGGTCGTTTTTGTGATTTTCGTTGTTGTAATGTTCGTTGTTGAGGTGTTCGTTGTTGTAAAGTTCGTTGTTGTGGAGTTCGTTGTTGTGGTGTTCGTTGTTGTATTGTTCTTTGTTGTGGTGTTCTTTGTTGTGGTGTTCGTTGTTGTAAAGTTCGTTGCTGTGGTGTTTGTTGTTGAGATATTCGTAGTTGTAGTGTTCGTTGTTGAGATGTTCGTTGTTGTGGTGCTCGTTGTTGTAGTGTTCATTGTTGTAGTGTTCGTAGTTGAGATGTTCGTTGTTGAAACGTTCGATGTTGAGATGTTCGTTGTTGAGATGTTCGTTGTTGTGGTGTTCATTGTTGTGATGTTCATTGCTGTGGTGTTCGTTGTTGTAGTGTTCGTTGTTGAGAGGTTCGTTGTTGAGATGTTCGTTGTTGAGATGTTCGTTGTTGTAAAGTTTGTTGTTGTGGTGTTTGTTGTTGAGATATTCGTAGTTGTAGAGTTCGTTGTTGAGATGTTCGTTGTTGTGGTGTTCGTTGTTGTGATGTTCGTTGTTGTGGTGTTTTTGTTTTATAGTGTTCGTTGTTGAGAGGTTCGTTGTTGAGATGTTCGTTGTTGAGATGTTGGTTGTTGTAAAGTTCGTTGTTTTGGTGTTTGTTGTTGAGATGATCGTAGTTGTAGAGTTCGTTGTTGAGATGTTCGTTGTTGTGGTGTTCGTTGTTGTGATGTTCGTTGTTGTGGTGTTCGTTGTTCTAGTGTTCGTTGTTGTAGTGTTCATTATTGTGGTGTTCGTTGTTGTGATGTTCGTTGTTGTAGTGTTCGTTGTTGAGATGTTCATTGTTGTGGTGTTCGTTGTTGTTGTGTTCATTGTTGTAGTGTTCATTGTTGAGATGTTCGTTGTTGAGATGTTCGTTGTTGTAGTGTTCGTTGTTTTAGTGTTCGTTGTTGTAGTGTTCGTTGTTGTGGTGTTCGTTGTGGTAGTGTTCGTTGTTGTAGTGTTCGTTGTTGTAGTGTTCGTTGTTTTGGTGTTCGTTGTTGTAGTGTTCGTTGTTGTAGTGTTCGTTGTTGTAGTGTTCGTTGTTGTAGTGTTCGTTGTTGAGATGTTCGTTGTTGAGATGTTCGTTGTTGTAGTGTTCGTTGTTGAGATGTTCGTTGTTGAGAGGTTCGTTGCTGAGATGTTCGTTGTTGTGGTGGTCGTTGTTGTAATGTTCGTTGTTGTGATGTTCGTTGTTGTAGTGTTCGTTGTTGAGATATTCGTTGTTGAGATGTTCGTTGTTGAGATGTTCGTTGTTGTGGTGTTCGTTGATGTGGTGTTCGTTGTTGTAGTGTTCGTTGTTGTAGTGTTCGTTGTTGTAGTGTTCGTTGTTGTAGTGTTCATTGTTGTAAAGTTCGTTGTTGTAGTGTTCGTTGTTGTAGTGTTCGTTGTTGTAGTGTTCGTTGTTGTAATATTCGTTGTTGTATTGTTCGTTGTTATACTGTTCGTTGTTGTAGTGTTCGTTGTTGTAGTGTTCATTGTTGTAATGTTCGTTGTTGTATTGTTTGTTGTTGTAGTGTTCGTTGTTGTAGTGTATGTTGTTGTAGTGTTCGTTGTTGTAGTGTTCCTTGTTGTGAAGTTCGTTCTTATAACGTTCGTTGTTGTAGTGTTCTTTGTTCTAATGTTCGTTGTTGTGGTGTTTGTTGTTGTAGCGTCCGTTGTTGTAGTGTTTGTTGTTGTAGTGTTCGTTGTTGTAATGTTAGTTGTTGTAGTGTTCATTGTTGTAATTTTCGTTGTTGTGGTGTTCGTTGTTGTAGTGTTCGTTGTTGTAGTGTTCGTTGTTGTGGTGTTCGTTGTTGTGGTGTTCGTTGTTGTAGTGTTCGTTGTTGTGGTGTTCGTTGTTGTGGTGTTCGTTGTTGTAGTGTTCATTGTTGTAGTGTTCATTGTTGAGATGTTCGTTGTTGAGATGTTCGTTGTTGTAGTGTTCGTTGTTTTAGTGTTCGTTGTAGTGGTGTTCGTTGTTGTAATGGTCGTTTTTGTGATTTTAGTTGTTGTAATGTTCGTTGTTGAGGTGTTCGTTGTTGTAAAGTTCGTTGTTGTGGAGTTCGTTGTTGTGGTGTTCGTTGTTGTATTGTTCTTTGTTGTGGTGTTCGTTGTTGTATAGTTCGTTGTTGTGGTGTTTGTTGTTAAGGTTTTTGTAGTTGTAGTGTTCGTTGTTGTAGTGTTCGTTGTTCTAATTTTCGTTGTTGTAGTGTTCATTATTGTGGTGTTCGTTTTTGAGATGTTCGTTGTTGTGATGTTCGTTGTTGTGATGTTCGTTCTTGTGGTGTTCGTTGTTGTAGTGTTCGTTGTTGAGATGTTCGTTGTTGTGGTGCTCGTTGTTGTAGTGTTCATTGTTGTAGTGTTCGTAGTTGAGATGTTCATTGTTGAAACGTTCGATGTTGAGATGTTCGTTGTTGAGTTGTTCGTTGTTGTGGTGTTCGTTGTTGTGATGTTCATTGCTGTGGTGTTCGTTGTTGTAGTGTTCGTTGTTGAGAGGTTCGTTGTTGAGATGTTCGTTGTTGAGATGTTCGTTGTTGTAAAGTTCGTTGTTGTGGTGTTTGTTGTTGAGATGTTCGTAGTTGTAGAGTTCGTTGTTGAGATGTTCGTTGTTGTGGTGTTCGTTGTTGTGATGTTCGTTGTTGTGGTGTTTTTGTTGATAGTGTTCGTTGTTGAGAGGTTCGTTGTTGAGATGTTCGTTGTTGAGATGTTGGTTGTTGTAAAGTTCGTTGTTTTGGTGTTTGTTGTTGAGATGATCGTAGTTGTAGAGTTCGTTGTTGAGATGTTCGTTGTTGTGGTGTTCGTTGTTGTGATGTTCGTTGTTGTGGTGTTCGTTGTTCTAGTGTTTGTTGTTGTAGTGTTCATTATTGTGGTGTTCGTTGTTGTGGTGTTCGTTGTTCTAGTGTTCGTTGTTGTAGTGTTCATTGTTGTAGTGTTCGTTGTTGAGATGTTCGTTGTTGTAGTGTTCGTTGTTTTAGTGTTCGTTGTTGTAGTGTTCGTTGTTGTGGTGTTCGTTGTGGTAGTGTTCGTTGTTGTAGTGTTCGTTGTTGTAGTGTTCGTTGTTCTAGTGTTTGATGTTGTAGTGTTCAATATTGTGGTGTTCGTTGTTGGTGTGTTCGTTGTTCTAGTGTTCGTTGTTGTAGTGTTCGTTGTTGAGATGTACGTTGTTGAGATGTTTGTTTTTTGTGATGGTCGTTGTTGTGATGTTCGTTGTTGCAGTGTTCGTGGTTGAGATGTTCGTTGTTTTGGTGTTCGTTGTTGTAGTGTGCGTTGTTGAGATGTTCGTTGTTGAGATGTTCGTTGTTGTGGTGTTCGTTGTGGTAGTGTTCGTTGTTGTAGTGTTCGTTGTTGTAGTGTTCGTTGTCTTGGTGTTCGTTGTTGTAGTGTTCGCTGTTGTAGTGTTCGTTATTGTAGTGTTCGTTGTTGTAGTGTTCGTTGTTGAGATGTTCGTTGTTGAGATGTTCGTTGTTGTAGTGTTCGTTGTTGAGATGTTCGCTGTTGAGAGGTTCGTTGTTGAGATGTTCGTTGTTGTGGTGGTCGTTGTTGTAATGTTCGTAGTAGTGATGTTCGTTGTTGTAGTGTTCGTTGTTGAGATATTCGTTGTTGAGATGTTCGTTGTTGAAATGTTCGTTGTTGTGGTGTTCGTTGATGTGGTGTTCGTTGTTGTAGTGTTCGTTGTTGAGATATTCGTTGTTGAGATGTTCGTTGTTGAAATGTTCGTTGTTGTGGTGTTCGTTGATGTGGTGTTCGTTGTTTTAGTGTTCGTTGTTGTAGTGTTCGTTGTTGTAGTGTTCGTTGGTGTAGTGTTCGTTGTTGTAGTGTTCATTGTTGTAAAGTTCGTTGTTGTAGTGTTCGTTGTTGTAGTGTTCGTTGTTGTAATGTTCGTTGTTGTGGTGTTCGTTGCTGTACTGTTCGTTGTTGTAGTGTTCGTTCTTGTAGTGTTCATTGTTGTAACGTTCGTTGTTGTAGTGTTTGTTGTTGTAGTGTTCGTTGTTCTAGTGTATGTTGTTGAAGAGTTCGTTGTTGTAGTATTACTTGTTGTGGAGTTCGTTCTTATAACGTTCGTTGTTGTAGTGTTCGTTGTTCTAATGTTCGTTGTTGTGGTGTTCGTTTTTGTAGCGTTCGTTGTTGTAGTGTTTGTTGTTGTAGTGTTCGTTGTTGTAATGTTAGTTGTTGTAGTGTTCATTGTTGTAATTTTCGTTGTTGTGGTGTTCGTTGTTGTAGTGTTCGTTGTTGTGGTGTTCGTTGTTGTGGTGTTCGTTGTTGTAGTGTTCGTTGTTGTGGTGTTCGTTGTTGTGGTGTTCGTTGTTGTAGTGTTCGTTGTTGAAGTGTTCGTTGTTGTTTTGTTCGTTGTTGTAGTGTTCAATGTTGTATTGTTCGTTGTTGTAGTGTTAATTATTGTAGTGTTCGTTGTAGTGGTGTTCGTTGTTGTTATGGTCGTTTTTGTGATTTTCGTTGTTGTAATATTCGTTGTTGAGGTGTTCGTTGTTGTAAAGTTCGTTGTTGTGGAGTTCGTTGTTGTATTGTTCGTTGTTGTGGTGTTTGTTGTTGTAAAGTTCGTTGTTGTGGTGTTTGTTGTTAAGGTTTTCGTAGTTGTAGTGTTCGTTGTTGTAGTGTTCGATGTTCTGATTTTCGTTGTTGTAGTGTTCATTATTGTGGTGTTCGTTGTTGAGATGTTCGTTGTTGTGATGTTCGTTGTTGTGATGTTCGTTCTTGTGGTGTTCGTTGTTGTAGTGTTCGTTGTTGAGATGTTCGTTGTTGTGGTGCTCGTTGTTGTAGTGTTCATTGTTGTAGTGTTCGTTGTTGAGATGTTCGTTGTTGTAGTGTTCGTTGTTTTAGTGTTCGTTGTTGTAGTGTTCGTTGTTGTGGTGTTCGTTGTGGTAGTGTTCGTTGTTGTAGTGTTCGTTGTTGTAGTGTTCGTTGTTCTAGTGTTTGATGTTGTAGTGTTCAATATTGTGGTGTTCGTTGTTGGTGTGTTCGTTGTTCTAGTGTTCGTTGTTGTAGTGTTCGTTGTTGAGATGTACGTTGTTGAGATGTTTGTTTTTTGTGATGGTCGTTGTTGTGATGTTCGTTGTTGCAGTGTTCGTGGTTGAGATGTTCGTTGTTTTGGTGTTCGTTGTTGTAGTGTGCGTTGTTGAGATGTTCGTTGTTGAGATGTTCGTTGTTTTGGTGTTCGTTGTTGTAGTGTTCGTTGTTGTGGTGTTCGTTGTTGTGATGTTCATTGCTGTGGTGTTCGTTGTTGTAGTGTTCGTTGTTGAGAGGTTCGTTGTTGAGATGTTCGTTGTTGAGATGTTCGTTGTTGTAAAGTTCGTTGTTGTGGTGTTTGTTGTTGAGATGTTCGTAGTTGTAGAGTTCGTTGTTGAGATGTTCTTTGTTGTGGTGTTCGTTGTTGTGATGTTCGTTGTTGTGGTGTTTTTGTTGATAGTGTTCGTTGTTGAGAGGTTCGTTGTTGAGATGTTCGTTGTTGAGATGTTGGTTGTTGTAAAGTTTGTTGTTTTGGTGTTTGTTGTTGAGATGATCGTAGTTGTAGAGTTCGTTGTTGAGATGTTCGTTGTTGTGGTGTTCGTTGTTGTGATGTTCGTTGTTGTGGTGTTCGTTGTTCTAGTGTTTGTTGTTGTAGTGTTCATTATTGTGGTGTTCGTTGTTGTGGTGTTCGTTGTTCTAGTGTTCGTTGTTGTAGTGTTCATTGTTGTAGTGTTCGTTGTTGAGATGTTCGTTGTTGTAGTGTTCGTTGTTTTAGTGTTCGTTGTTGTAGTGTTCGTTGTTGTGGTGTTCGTTGTGGTAGTGTTCGTTGTTGTAGTGTTCGTTGTTGTAGTGTTCGTTGTTCTAGTGTTTGATGTTGTAGTGTTCAATATTGTGGTGTTCGTTGTTGGTGTGTTCGTTGTTCTAGTGTTCGTTGTTGTAGTGTTCGTTGTTGAGATGTACGTTGTTGAGATGTTTGTTTTTTGTGATGGTCGTTGTTGTGATGTTCGTTGTTGCAGTGTTCGTGGTTGAGATGTTCGTTGTTTTGGTGTTCGTTGTTGTAGTGTGCGTTGTTGAGATGTTCGTTGTTGAGATGTTCGTTGTTGTGGTGTTCGTTGTGGTAGTGTTCGTTGTTGTAGTGTTCGTTGTTGTAGTGTTCGTTGTCTTGGTGTTCGTTGTTGTAGTGTTCGCTGTTGTAGTGTTCGTTATTGTAGTGTTCGTTGTTGTAGTGTTCGTTGTTGAGATGTTCGTTGTTGAGATGTTCGTTGTTGTAGTGTTCGTTGTTGAGATGTTCGCTGTTGAGAGGTTCGTTGTTGAGATGTTCGTTGTTGTGGTGGTCGTTGTTGTAATGTTCGTAGTAGTGATGTTCGTTGTTGTAGTGTTCGTTGTTGAGATATTCGTTGTTGAGATGTTCGTTGTTGAAATGTTCGTTGTTGTGGTGTTCGTTGATGTGGTGTTCGTTGTTGTAGTGTTCGTTGTTGAGATATTCGTTGTTGAGATGTTCGTTGTTGAAATGTTCGTTGTTGTGGTGTTCGTTGATGTGGTGTTCGTTGTTTTAGTGTTCGTTGTTGTAGTGTTCGTTGTTGTAGTGTTCGTTGGTGTAGTGTTCGTTGTTGTAGTGTTCATTGTTGTAAAGTTCGTTGTTGTAGTGTTCGTTGTTGTAGTGTTCGTTGTTGTAATGTTCGTTGTTGTGGTGTTCGTTGCTGTACTGTTCGTTGTTGTAGTGTTCGTTCTTGTAGTGTTCATTGTTGTAACGTTCGTTGTTGTAGTGTTTGTTGTTGTAGTGTTCGTTGTTCTAGTGTATGTTGTTGAAGAGTTCGTTGTTGTAGTATTACTTGTTGTGGAGTTCGTTCTTATAACGTTCGTTGTTGTAGTGTTCGTTGTTCTAATGTTCGTTGTTGTGGTGTTCGTTGTTGTAGCGTTCGTTGTTGTAGTGTTTGTTGTTGTAGTGTTCGTTGTTGTAATGTTAGTTGTTGTAGTGTCCATTGTTGTAATTTTCGTTGTTGTGGTGTTCGTTGTTGTAGTGTTCGTTGTTGTGGTGTTCGTTGTTGTGGTGTTCGTTGTTGTAGTGTTCGTTGTTGTGGTGTTCGTTGTTGTGGTGTTCGTTGTTGTAGTGTTCGTTGTTGAAGTGTTCGTTGTTGTTTTGTTCGTTGTTGTAGTGTTCAATGTTGTATTGTTCGTTGTTGTAGTGTTAATTATTGTAGTGTTCGTTGTAGTGGTGTTCGTTGTTGTTATGGTCGTTTTTGTGATTTTCGTTGTTGTAATATTCGTTGTTGAGGTGTTCGTTGTTGTAAAGTTCGTTGTTGTGGAGTTCGTTGTTGTATTGTTCGTTGTTGTGGTGTTTGTTGTTGTAAAGTTCGTTGTTGTGGTGTTTGTTGTTAAGGTTTTCGTAGTTGTAGTGTTCGTTGTTGTAGTGTTCGATGTTCTGATTTTCGTTGTTGTAGTGTTCATTATTGTGGTGTTCGTTGTTGAGATGTTCGTTGTTGTGATGTTCGTTGTTGTGATGTTCGTTCTTGTGGTGTTCGTTGTTGTAGTGTTCGTTGTTGAGATGTTCGTTGTTGTGGTGCTCGTTGTTGTAGTGTTCATTGTTGTAGTGTTCGTTGTTGAGATGTTCGTTGTTGTAGTGTTCGTTGTTTTAGTGTTCGTTGTTGTAGTGTTCGTTGTTGTGGTGTTCGTTGTGGTAGTGTTCGTTGTTGTAGTGTTCGTTGTTGTAGTGTTCGTTGTTCTAGTGTTTGATGTTGTAGTGTTCAATATTGTGGTGTTCGTTGTTGGTGTGTTCGTTGTTCTAGTGTTCGTTGTTGTAGTGTTCGTTGTTGAGATGTACGTTGTTGAGATGTTTGTTTTTTGTGATGGTCGTTGTTGTGATGTTCGTTGTTGCAGTGTTCGTGGTTGAGATGTTCGTTGTTTTGGTGTTCGTTGTTGTAGTGTGCGTTGTTGAGATGTTCGTTGTTGAGATGTTCGTTGTTGTGGTGTTCGTTGTGGTAGTGTTCGTTGTTGTAGTGTTCGTTGTTGTAGTGTTCGTTGTCTTGGTGTTCGTTGTTGTAGTGTTCGCTGTTGTAGTGTTCGTTATTGTAGTGTTCGTTGTTGTAGTGTTCGTTGTTGAGATGTTCGTTGTTGAGATGTTCGTTGTTGTAGTGTTCGTTGTTGAGATGTTCGCTGTTGAGAGGTTCGTTGTTGAGATGTTCGTTGTTGTGGTGGTCGTTGTTGTAATGTTCGTAGTAGTGATGTTCGTTGTTGTAGTGTTCGTTGTTGAGATATTCGTTGTTGAGATGTTCGTTGTTGAAATGTTCGTTGTTGTGGTGTTCGTTGATGTGGTGTTCGTTGTTGTAGTGTTCGTTGTTGAGATATTCGTTGTTGAGATGTTCGTTGTTGAAATGTTCGTTGTTGTGGTGTTCGTTGATGTGGTGTTCGTTGTTTTAGTGTTCGTTGTTGTAGTGTTCGTTGTTGTAGTGTTCGTTGGTGTAGTGTTCGTTGTTGTAGTGTTCATTGTTGTAAAGTTCGTTGTTGTAGTGTTCGTTGTTGTAGTGTTCGTTGTTGTAATGTTCGTTGTTGTGGTGTTCGTTGCTGTACTGTTCGTTGTTGTAGTGTTCGTTCTTGTAGTGTTCATTGTTGTAACGTTCGTTGTTGTAGTGTTTGTTGTTGTAGTGTTCGTTGTTCTAGTGTATGTTGTTGAAGAGTTCGTTGTTGTAGTATTACTTGTTGTGGAGTTCGTTCTTATAACGTTCGTTGTTGTAGTGTTCGTTGTTCTAATGTTCGTTGTTGTGGTGTTCGTTGTTGTAGCGTTCGTTGTTGTAGTGTTTGTTGTTGTAGTGTTCGTTGTTGTAATGTTAGTTGTTGTAGTGTCCATTGTTGTAATTTTCGTTGTTGTGGTGTTCGTTGTTGTAGTGTTCGTTGTTGTGGTGTTCGTTGTTGTGGTGTTCGTTGTTGTAGTGTTCGTTGTTGTGGTGTTCGTTGTTGTGGTGTTCGTTGTTGTAGTGTTCGTTGTTGAAGTGTTCGTTGTTGTTTTGTTCGTTGTTGTAGTGTTCAATGTTGTATTGTTCGTTGTTGTAGTGTTAATTATTGTAGTGTTCGTTGTAGTGGTGTTCGTTGTTGTTATGGTCGTTTTTGTGATTTTCGTTGTTGTAATATTCGTTGTTGAGGTGTTCGTTGTTGTAAAGTTCGTTGTTGTGGAGTTCGTTGTTGTATTGTTCGTTGTTGTGGTGTTTGTTGTTGTAAAGTTCGTTGTTGTGGTGTTTGTTGTTAAGGTTTTCGTAGTTGTAGTGTTCGTTGTTGTAGTGTTCGATGTTCTGATTTTCGTTGTTGTAGTGTTCATTATTGTGGTGTTCGTTGTTGAGATGTTCGTTGTTGTGATGTTCGTTGTTGTGATGTTCGTTCTTGTGGTGTTCGTTGTTGTAGTGTTCGTTGTTGAGATGTTCGTTGTTGTGGTGCTCGTTGTTGTAGTGTTCATTGTTGTAGTGTTCGTTGTTGAGATGTTCGTTGTTGTAGTGTTCGTTGTTTTAGTGTTCGTTGTTGTAGTGTTCGTTGTTGTGGTGTTCGTTGTGGTAGTGTTCGTTGTTGTAGTGTTCGTTGTTGTAGTGTTCGTTGTTCTAGTGTTTGATGTTGTAGTGTTCAATATTGTGGTGTTCGTTGTTGGTGTGTTCGTTGTTCTAGTGTTCGTTGTTGTAGTGTTCGTTGTTGAGATGTACGTTGTTGAGATGTTTGTTTTTTGTGATGGTCGTTGTTGTGATGTTCGTTGTTGCAGTGTTCGTGGTTGAGATGTTCGTTGTTTTGGTGTTCGTTGTTGTAGTGTGCGTTGTTGAGATGTTCGTTGTTGAGATGTTCGTTGTTGTGGTGTTCGTTGTGGTAGTGTTCGTTGTTGTAGTGTTCGTTGTTGTAGTGTTCGTTGTCTTGGTGTTCGTTGTTGTAGTGTTCGCTGTTGTAGTGTTCGTTATTGTAGTGTTCGTTGTTGTAGTGTTCGTTGTTGAGATGTTCGTTGTTGAGATGTTCGTTGTTGTAGTGTTCGTTGTTGAGATGTTCGCTGTTGAGAGGTTCGTTGTTGAGATGTTCGTTGTTGTGGTGGTCGTTGTTGTAATGTTCGTAGTAGTGATGTTCGTTGTTGTAGTGTTCGTTGTTGAGATATTCGTTGTTGAGATGTTCGTTGTTGAAATGTTCGTTGTTGTGGTGTTCGTTGATGTGGTGTTCGTTGTTGTAGTGTTCGTTGTTGAGATATTCGTTGTTGAGATGTTCGTTGTTGAAATGTTCGTTGTTGTGGTGTTCGTTGATGTGGTGTTCGTTGTTTTAGTGTTCGTTGTTGTAGTGTTCGTTGTTGTAGTGTTCGTTGGTGTAGTGTTCGTTGTTGTAGTGTTCATTGTTGTAAAGTTCGTTGTTGTAGTGTTCGTTGTTGTAGTGTTCGTTGTTGTAATGTTCGTTGTTGTGGTGTTCGTTGCTGTACTGTTCGTTGTTGTAGTGTTCGTTCTTGTAGTGTTCATTGTTGTAACGTTCGTTGTTGTAGTGTTTGTTGTTGTAGTGTTCGTTGTTCTAGTGTATGTTGTTGAAGAGTTCGTTGTTGTAGTATTACTTGTTGTGGAGTTCGTTCTTATAACGTTCGTTGTTGTAGTGTTCGTTGTTCTAATGTTCGTTGTTGTGGTGTTCGTTGTTGTAGCGTTCGTTGTTGTAGTGTTTGTTGTTGTAGTGTTCGTTGTTGTAATGTTAGTTGTTGTAGTGTTCATTGTTGTAATTTTCGTTGTTGTGGTGTTCGTTGTTGTAGTGTTCGTTGTTGTGGTGTTCGTTGTTGTGGTGTTCGTTGTTGTAGTGTTCGTTGTTGTGGTGTTCGTTGTTGTGGTGTTCGTTGTTGTAGTGTTCGTTGTTGAAGTGTTCGTTGTTGTTTTGTTCGTTGTTGTAGTGTTCAATGTTGTATTGTTCGTTGTTGTAGTGTTAATTATTGTAGTGTTCGTTGTAGTGGTGTTCGTTGTTGTTATGGTCGTTTTTGTGATTTTCGTTGTTGTAATATTCGTTGTTGAGGTGTTCGTTGTTGTAAAGTTCGTTGTTGTGGAGTTCGTTGTTGTATTGTTCGTTGTTGTGGTGTTTGTTGTTGTAAAGTTCGTTGTTGTGGTGTTTGTTGTTAAGGTTTTCGTAGTTGTAGTGTTCGTTGTTGTAGTGTTCGATGTTCTGATTTTCGTTGTTGTAGTGTTCATTATTGTGGTGTTCGTTGTTGAGATGTTCGTTGTTGTGATGTTCGTTGTTGTGATGTTCGTTCTTGTGGTGTTCGTTGTTGTAGTGTTCGTTGTTGAGATGTTCGTTGTTGTGGTGCTCGTTGTTGTAGTGTTCATTGTTTTAGTGTTCGTAGTTGAGATGTTCGTTGTTGAGACGTTCGATGTTGAGATGTTCGTTGTTGAGATGTTCGTTGTTGTGGTCTTCGTTGTTGTGATGTTCGTTTTTGTGGTGTTCGTTGTTGTAGTGTTCGTTGTTGAGAGGTTCGTTGTTGAGATGTTCGTTGTTGTAAAGTTCGTAGTTGTAGAGTTCATTGTTGAGATGTTCGTTGTTGTGGTGTTCATTGTTGTGATGTTCGTTGTTGTGGTGTTCGTTGTTTATAGTGTTCGTTGTTGAGAGGTTCGTTTTTGAGATGTTCGTTGTTGAGATGTTCGTTGTTGTAAAGTTCGTTGTTGTGGTGTTTGTTGTTAAGATGTTCCTAGTTGTAGTGTTCGTTGTTGTAGTGTTCGTTGTTGAAGTGTTCGTTGTTCTGATTTTCGTTGTTGTAGTGTTCATTATTGTGGTGTTCGTTGTTGTGGTGTTCGTTGTTCTAGTGTTCGTTGTTGTAGTGTTCATTATTGTAGTGTTCGCTGTTGTTGTGTTCGTTGTTCTAGTGTTCGTTGTTGTGGTGTTCGTTGTTGAGATATTCGTTGTTGAGATGTTCGTTGTTGAGATGTTCGTTGTTGTGGTGTTCGTAGATGTGGTGTTCGTTGTTGTAGTGTTTGTTGTTGCAGTGTTCGTTGTTGTAATGTTAGTTGTTGTAGTGTTCGTTGTTGTGGTGTTCGTTGTTGTGGTGTTCGTTGTTGCAGTGTTCGTTGTTGTGGTGTTCGTTGTTGTGGTGTTCGTTGTTGTAGTGTTCGTTGTTGAAGTGTTCGTTGTTGTTTTGTTCGTTGTTGTAGTGTTCAATGTTGTATTGTTCGTTGTTGTAGTGTTAATTATTGTAGTGTTCATTGTAGTGGTGTTCGTTGTTGTAATGGTCGTTTTTGTGATTTTCGTTGTTGTAATGTTCGTTGTTGAGGTGTTCGTTGTTGTAAAGTTCGTTGTTGTGGAGTTCGTTGTTGTGGTGTTCGTTGTTGTATTGTTCGTTGTTGTGGTGTTCGTTGTTGTGGTGTTTGTTGTTAAGGTTTTCGTAGTTGTAGTGTTCATTATTGTGGTGTTCGTTGCTGTGGTGTTCGTTGTTCTAGTGTTCGTTGTTGATGTGTTCATTATTGTGGTGTTCGTTGTTGTGGTGTTCGTTGTTCTAGTGTTCGTTGTTGTAATGTTCGTTGTTGAAATGTTCGTTGTTGAGATGTTCGTTTTTGTAATGGTCGTTGTTGTGATGTTCGCTGTTGTAGTGTTCGTTGTTGAGATGTTCGTTGTTGTGGTGTTCTTTGTTGTTGTGTTCATTGTTGTAGTGTTCATTGTTGAGATGTTCGTTGTTGAGATGTTCGTTGTTGTAGTGTTCGTTGTTTTAGTGTTCGTTGTTGTAGTGTTCATTGTTGTGGTGTTCGTTGTGGTAGTGTTCGTTGTTGTAGTGTTCGTTGTTGTAGTGTTCGTTGTTTTGGTGTTCGTTGTTGTAGTGTTCGTTGTTGTAGTGTTCGTTGTTGTAGTGTTCGTTGTTGTAAAGTTCGTTGTTGTGGAGTTCGTTGTTGTATTGTTCGTTGTTGTGGTGTTTGTTGTTGTAAAGTTCGTTGTTGTGGTGTTTGTTGTTAAGGTTTTCGTAGTTGTAGTGTTCGTTGTTGTAGTGTTCGATGTTCTGATTTTCGTTGTTGTAGTGTTCATTATTGTGGTGTTCGTTGTTGAGATGTTCGTTGTTGTGATGTTCGTTGTTGTGATGTTCGTTCTTGTGGTGTTCGTTGTTGTAGTGTTCGTTGTTGAGATGTTCGTTGTTGTGGTGCTCGTTGTTGTAGTGTTCATTGTTGTAGTGTTCGTTGTTGAGATGTTCGTTGTTGTAGTGTTCGTTGTTTTAGTGTTCGTTGTTGTAGTGTTCGTTGTTGTGGTGTTCGTTGTGGTAGTGTTCGTTGTTGTAGTGTTCGTTGTTGTAGTGTTCGTTGTTCTAGTGTTTGATGTTGTAGTGTTCAATATTGTGGTGTTCGTTGTTGGTGTGTTCGTTGTTCTAGTGTTCGTTGTTGTAGTGTTCGTTGTTGAGATGTACGTTGTTGAGATGTTTGTTTTTTGTGATGGTCGTTGTTGTGATGTTCGTTGTTGCAGTGTTCGTGGTTGAGATGTTCGTTGTTTTGGTGTTCGTTGTTGTAGTGTGCGTTGTTGAGATGTTCGTTGTTGAGATGTTCGTTGTTGTGGTGTTCGTTGTGGTAGTGTTCGTTGTTGTAGTGTTCGTTGTTGTAGTGTTCGTTGTCTTGGTGTTCGTTGTTGTAGTGTTCGCTGTTGTAGTGTTCGTTATTGTAGTGTTCGTTGTTGTAGTGTTCGTTGTTGAGATGTTCGTTGTTGAGATGTTCGTTGTTGTAGTGTTCGTTGTTGAGATGTTCGCTGTTGAGAGGTTCGTTGTTGAGATGTTCGTTGTTGTGGTGGTCGTTGTTGTAATGTTCGTAGTAGTGATGTTCGTTGTTGTAGTGTTCGTTGTTGAGATATTCGTTGTTGAGATGTTCGTTGTTGAAATGTTCGTTGTTGTGGTGTTCGTTGATGTGGTGTTCGTTGTTGTAGTGTTCGTTGTTGAGATATTCGTTGTTGAGATGTTCGTTGTTGAAATGTTCGTTGTTGTGGTGTTCGTTGATGTGGTGTTCGTTGTTTTAGTGTTCGTTGTTGTAGTGTTCGTTGTTGTAGTGTTCGTTGGTGTAGTGTTCGTTGTTGTAGTGTTCATTGTTGTAAAGTTCGTTGTTGTAGTGTTCGTTGTTGTAGTGTTCGTTGTTGTAATGTTCGTTGTTGTGGTGTTCGTTGCTGTACTGTTCGTTGTTGTAGTGTTCGTTCTTGTAGTGTTCATTGTTGTAACGTTCGTTGTTGTAGTGTTTGTTGTTGTAGTGTTCGTTGTTCTAGTGTATGTTGTTGAAGAGTTCGTTGTTGTAGTATTACTTGTTGTGGAGTTCGTTCTTATAACGTTCGTTGTTGTAGTGTTCGTTGTTCTAATGTTCGTTGTTGTGGTGTTCGTTGTTGTAGCGTTCGTTGTTGTAGTGTTTGTTGTTGTAGTGTTCGTTGTTGTAATGTTAGTTGTTGTAGTGTTCATTGTTGTAATTTTCGTTGTTGTGGTGTTCGTTGTTGTAGTGTTCGTTGTTGTGGTGTTCGTTGTTGTGGTGTTCGTTGTTGTAGTGTTCGTTGTTGTGGTGTTCGTTGTTGTGGTGTTCGTTGTTGTAGTGTTCGTTGTTGAAGTGTTCGTTGTTGTTTTGTTCGTTGTTGTAGTGTTCAATGTTGTATTGTTCGTTGTTGTAGTGTTAATTATTGTAGTGTTCGTTGTAGTGGTGTTCGTTGTTGTTATGGTCGTTTTTGTGATTTTCGTTGTTGTAATATTCGTTGTTGAGGTGTTCGTTGTTGTAAAGTTCGTTGTTGTGGAGTTCGTTGTTGTATTGTTCGTTGTTGTGGTGTTTGTTGTTGTAAAGTTCGTTGTTGTGGTGTTTGTTGTTAAGGTTTTTTTAGTTGTAGTGTTCGTTGTTGTAGTGTTCGATGTTCTGATTTTCGTTGTTGTAGTGTTCATTATTGTGGTGTTCGTTGTTGAGATGTTCGTTGTTGTGATGTTCGTTGTTGTGTTGTTCGTTCTTGTGGTGTTCGTTGTTGTAGTGTTCGTTGTTGAGATGTTCGTTGTTGTGGTGCTCGTTGTTGTAGTGTTCATTGTTTTAGTGTTCGTAGTTGAGATGTTCGTTGTTGAGACGTTCGATGTTGAGATGTTCGTTGTTGAGATGTTCGTTGTTGTGGTCTTCGTTGTTGTGATGTTCGTTTTTGTGGTGTTCGTTGTTGTAGTGTTCGTTGTTGAGAGGTTCGTTGTTGAGATGTTCGTTGTTGTAAAGTTCGTAGTTGTAGAGTTCATTGTTGAGATGTTCGTTGTTGTGGTGTTCATTGTTGTGATGTTCGTTGTTGTGGTGTTCGTTGTTTATAGTGTTCGTTGTTGAGAGGTTCGTTTTTGAGATGTTCGTTGTTGAGATGTTCGTTGTTGTAAAGTTCGTTGTTGTGGTGTTTGTTGTTAAGATGTTCCTAGTTGTAGTGTTCGTTGTTGTAGTGTTCGTTGTTGAAGTGTTCGTTGTTCTGATTTTCGTTGTTGTAGTGTTCATTATTGTGGTGTTCGTTGTTGTGGTGTTCGTTGTTCTAGTGTTCGTTGTTGTAGTGTTCATTATTGTAGTGTTCGCTGTTGTTGTGTTCGTTGTTCTAGTGTTCGTTGTTGTGGTGTTCGTTGTTGAGATATTCGTTGTTGAGATGTTCGTTGTTGAGATGTTCGTTGTTGTGGTGTTCGTAGATGTGGTGTTCGTTGTTGTAGTGTTTGTTGTTGCAGTGTTCGTTGTTGTAATGTTAGTTGTTGTAGTGTTCGTTGTTGTGGTGTTCGTTGTTGTGGTGTTCGTTGTTGCAGTGTTCGTTGTTGTGGTGTTCGTTGTTGTGGTGTTCGTTGTTGTAGTGTTCGTTGTTGAAGTGTTCGTTGTTGTTTTGTTCGTTGTTGTAGTGTTCAATGTTGTATTGTTCGTTGTTGTAGTGTTAATTATTGTAGTGTTCATTGTAGTGGTGTTCGTTGTTGTAATGGTCGTTTTTGTGATTTTCGTTGTTGTAATGTTCGTTGTTGAGGTGTTCGTTGTTGTAAAGTTCGTTGTTGTGGAGTTCGTTGTTGTGGTGTTCGTTGTTGTATTGTTCGTTGTTGTGGTGTTCGTTGTTGTGGTGTTTGTTGTTAAGGTTTTCGTAGTTGTAGTGTTCATTATTGTGGTGTTCGTTGCTGTGGTGTTCGTTGTTCTAGTGTTCGTTGTTGATGTGTTCATTATTGTGGTGTTCGTTGTTGTGGTGTTCGTTGTTCTAGTGTTCGTTGTTGTAATGTTCGTTGTTGAAATGTTCGTTGTTGAGATGTTCGTTTTTGTAATGGTCGTTGTTGTGATGTTCGATGTTGTAGTGTTCGTTGTTGAGATGTTCGTTGTTGTGGTGTTCTTTGTTGTTGTGTTCATTGTTGTAGTGTTCATTGTTGAGATGTTCGTTGTTGAGATGTTCGTTGTTGTAGTGTTCGTTGTTTTAGTGTTCGTTGTTGTAGTGTTCATTGTTGTGGTGTTCGTTGTGGTAGTGTTCGTTGTTGTAGTGTTCGTTGTTGTAGTGTTCGTTGTTTTGGTGTTCGTTGTTGTAGTGTTCGTTGTTGTAGTGTTCGTTGTTGTAGTGTTCGTTGTTGTAGTGTTCGTTGTTGAGATGTTCGTTGTTGAGATGTTCGTTGTTGTAGTGTTCGTTGTTGAGATGTTCGCTGTTGAGAGGTTCGTTGTTGAGATGTTCGTTGTTGTGGTGGTCGTTGTTGTAATGTTCGTAGTAGTGATGTTCGTTGTTGTAGTGTTCGTTGTTGAGATATTCGTTGTTGAGATGTTCGTTGTTGAAATGTTCGTTGTTGTGGTGTTCGTTGATGTGGTGTTCGTTGTTGTAGTGTTCGTTGTTGAGATATTCGTTGTTGAGATGTTCGTTGTTGAAATGTTCGTTGTTGTGGTGTTCGTTGATGTGTTGTTCGTTGTTTTAGTGTTCGTTGTTGTAGTGTTCGTTGTTGTAGTGTTCGTTGGTGTAGTGTTCGCTGTTGTAGTGTTCATTGTTGTAAAGTTCGTTGTTGTAGTGTTCGTTGTTGTAGTGTTCGTTGTTGTAATGTTCGTTGTTGTGGTGTTCGTTGTTGTACTGTTCGTTGTTGTAGTGTTCGTTGTTGTAGTGTTCATTGTTGTAACGTTCGTTGTTGTAGTGTTTGTTGTTGTAGTGTTCGTTGTTCTAGTGTATGTTGTTGAAGAGTTCGTTGTTGTAGTATTCCTTGTTGTGGAGTTCGTTCTTATAACGTTCGTTGTTGTAGTGGTCGTTGTTCTAATGTTCGTTGTTGTGGTGTTCGTTGTTGTAGCGTTCGTTGTTGTAGTGTTTGTTGTTGTAGTGTTCGTTGTTGTAATGTTAGTTGTTGTAGTGTTCATTGTTGTAATTTTCGTTGTTGTGGTGTTCGTTGTTGTAGTGTTCGTTGTTGTGGTGTTCGTTGTTGTGGTGTTCGTTGTTGTAGTGTTCGTTGTTGTGGTGTTCGTTGTTGTGGTGTTCGTTGTTGTAGTGTTCGTTGTTGAAGTGTTCGTTGTTGTTTTGTTCGTTGTTGTAGTGTTCAATGTTGTATTGTTCGTTGTTGTAGTGTTAATTATTGTAGTGTTCGTTGTAGTGGTGTTCGTTGTTGTTATGGTCGTTTTTGTGATTTTCGTTGTTGTAATATTCGTTGTTGAGGTGTTCGTTGTTGTAAAGTTCGTTGTTGTGGAGTTCGTTGTTGTATTGTTCGTTGTTGTGGTGTTTGTTGTTGTAAAGTTCGTTGTTGTGGTGTTTGTTGTTAAGGTTTTCGTAGTTGTAGTGTTCGTTGTTGTAGTGTTCGATGTTCTGATTTTCGTTGTTGTAGTGTTCATTATTGTGGTGTTCGTTGTTGAGATGTTCGTTGTTGTGATGTTCGTTGTTGTGATGTTCGTTCTTGTGGTGTTCGTTGTTGTAGTGTTCGTTGTTGAGATGTTCGTTGTTGTGGTGCTCGTTGTTGTAGTGTTCATTGTTTTAGTGTTCGTAGTTGAGATGTTCGTTGTTGAGACGTTCGATGTTGAGATGTTCGTTGTTGAGATGTTCGTTGTTGTGGTCTTCGTTGTTGTGATGTTCGTTGTTGTAGTGTTCGTTGTTGAGATGTTCGTTGTTGTGGTGCTCGTTGTTTTAGTGTTCGTAGTTGAGATGTTCGTTGTTGAGACGTTCGATGTTGAGATGTTCGTTGTTGAGATGTTCGTTTTTGTGGTCTTCGTTGTTGTGATGTTCGTTGTTGTGGTGTTCGTTGTTGTAGTGTTCGTTGTTGAGAGGTTCGTTGTTGAGATGTTCGTTGTTGTAAAGTTCGTAGTTGTAGAGTTCATTGTTGAGATGTTCGTTGTTGTGGTGTTCATTGTTGTGATGTTCGTTGTTGTGGTGTTCGTTGTTTATAGTGTTCGTTGTTGAGAGGTTCGTTTTTGAGATGTTCGTTGTTGAGATGTTCGTTGTTGTAAAGTTCGTTGTTGTGGTGTTCGTTGTTGAGATATTCGTTGTTGAGATGTTCGTTGTTGAGATGTTCGTTGTTGTGGTGTTCGTAGATGTGGTGTTCGTTGTTGTAGTGTTTGTTGTTGCAGTGTTCGTTGTTGTAATGTTAGTTGTTGTAGTGTTCGTTGTTGTGGTGTTCGTTGTTGTGGTGTTCGTTGTTGCAGTGTTCGTTGTTGTGGTGTTCGTTGTTGTGGTGTTCGTTGTTGTAGTGTTCGTTGTTGAAGTGTTCGTTGTTGTTTTGTTCGTTGTTGTAGTGTTCAATGTTGTATTGTTCGTTGTTGTAGTGTTAATTATTGTAGTGTTCATTGTAGTGGTGTTCGTTGTTGTAATGGTCGTTTTTGTGATTTTCGTTGTTGTAATGTTCGTTGTTGAGGTGTTCGTTGTTGTAAAGTTCGTTGTTGTGGAGTTCGTTGTTGTGGTGTTCGTTGTTGTATTGTTCGTTGTTGTGGTGTTTGTTGTTAAGGTTTTCGTAGTTGTAGTGTTCATTATTGTTGTGTTCGTTGCTGTGGTGTTCGTTGTTCTAGTGTTCGTTGTTGATGTGTTCATTATTGTGGTGTTCGTTGTTGTGGTGTTCGTTGTGGTAGTGTTCGTTGTTGTAGTGTTCATTGTTGTAGTGTTCGTTGTCTTGGTGTTCGTTGTTGTAGTGTTCGCTGTTGTAGTGTTCGTTGTTGTAGTGTTCGTTGTTGTAGTGTTCGTTGTTGAGATGTTCGTTGTTGAGATGTTCGTTGTTGTGGTGTTCGTTGTTGTGGTGTTTGTTGTTAAGGTTTTCGTAGTTGTAGTGTTCATTATTGTGGTGTTCGTTGCTGTGGTGTTCGTTGTTCTAGTGTTCGTTGTTGATGTGTTCATTATTGTGGTGTTCGTTGTTGTGGTGTTCGTTGTTCTAGTGTTCGTTGTTGTAATGTTCGTTGTTGAGATGTTCGTTGTTGAGATGTTCGTTTTTGTGAGGGTCGTTGTTGTGATGTTCGTTGTTGTAGTGTTCGTTGTTGAGATGTTCGTTGTTGTGGTGTTCTTTGTTGTTGTGTTCATTGTTGTAGTGTTCATTGTTGAGATGTTCGTTGTTGAGATGTTCGTTGTTGTAGTGTTCGTTGTTTTAGTGTTCGTTGTTGTAGTGTTCATTGTTGTGGTGTTCGTTGTGGTAGTGTTCGTTGTTGTAGTGTTCGTTGTTGTAGTGTTCGTTGTTTTGGTGTTCGTTGTTGTAGTGTTCGTTGTTGTAGTGTTCGTTGTTGTAGTGTTCGTTGTTGTAGTGTTCGTTGTTGAGATGTTCGTTGTTGAGATGTTCGTTGTTGTAGTGTTCGTTGTTGAGATGTTCGCTGTTGAGAGGTTCGTTGTTGAGATGTTCGTTGTTGTGGTGGTCGTTGTTGTAATGTTCGTAGTAGTGATGTTCGTTGTTGTAGTGTTCGTTGTTGAGATATTCGTTGTTGAGATGTTCGTTGTTGAAATGTTCGTTGTTGTGGTGTTCGTTGATGTGGTGTTCGTTGTTGTAGTGTTCGTTGTTGAGATATTCGTTGTTGAGATGTTCGTTGTTGAAATGTTCGTTGTTGTGGTGTTCGTTGATGTGTTGTTCGTTGTTTTAGTGTTCGTTGTTGTAGTGTTCGTTGTTGTAGTGTTCGTTGGTGTAGTGTTCGTTGTTGTAGTGTTCATTGTTGTAAAGTTCGTTGTTGTAGTGTTCGTTGTTGTAGTGTTCGTTGTTGTAATGTTTGTTGTTGTGGTGTTCATTGTTGTACTGTTCGTTGTTGTAGTGTTCGTTCTTGTAGAGTTCATTGTTGTAACGTTCGTTGTTGTAGTGTTTGTTGTTGTAGTGTTCGTTGTTCTAGTGTATGTTGTTGAAGAGTTCGTTGTTGTAGTATTCCTTGTTGTGGAGTTCGTTCCTATAACGTTCGTTGTTGTAGTGTTCGTTGTTCTAATGTTCGTTGTTGTGGTGTTCGTTGTTGTAGCGTTCGTTGTTGTAGTGTTTGTTATTGTAGTGTTCGTTGTTGTAATGTTAGTTGTTGTAGTGTTCATTGTTGTAATTTTCGTTGTTGTGGTGTTCGTTGTTGTAGTGTTCGTTGTTGTGGTGTTCGTTGTTGTGGTGTTCGTTGTTGTAGTGTTCGTTGTTGTGGTGTTCGTTGTTGTGGTGTTCGTTGTTGTAGTGTTCGTTGTTGAAGTGTTCGTTGTTGTTTTGTTCGTTGTTGTAGTGTTCAATGTTGTATTGTTCGTTGTTGTAGTGTTAATTATTGTAGTGTTCGTTGTAGTGGTGTTCGTTGTTGTTATGGTCGTTTTTGTGATTTTCTTTGTTGTAATATTCGTTGTTGAGGTGTTCGTTGTTGTAAAGTTCGTTGTTGTGGAGTTCGTTGTTGTATTGTTCGTTGTTGTGGTGTTTGTTGTTGTAAAGTTCGTTGTTGTGGTGTTTGTTGTTAAGGTTTTCGTAGTTGTAGTGTTCGTTGTTGTTGTGTTCGATGTTCTGATTTTCGTTGTTGTAGTGTTCATTATTGTGGTGTTCGTTGTTGAGATGTTCGTTGTTGTGATGTTCGTTGTTGTGATGTTCGTTCTTGTGGTGTTCGTTGTTGTAGTGTTCGTTGTTGAGATGTTCGTTGTTGTGGTGCTCGTTGTTGTAGTGTTCATTGTTTTAGTGTTCGTAGTTGAGATGTTCGTTGTTGAGACGTTCGATGTTGAGATGTTCGTTGTTGAGATGTTCGTTGTTGTGGTCTTCGTTGTTGTGATGTTCGTTGTTGTGGTGTTCGTTGTTGTAGTGTTCGTTGTTGAGAGGTTCGTTGTTGAGATGTTTGTTGTTGTAAAGTTCGTAGTTGTAGAGTTCATTGTTGAGATGTTCGTTGTTGTGGTGTTCATTGTTGTGATGTTCGTTGTTGTGGTGTTCGTTGTTTATAGTGTTCGTTGTTGAGAGGTTCGTTTTTGAGATGTTCGTTGTTGAGATGTTCGTTGTTGTAAAGTTCGATGTTGTGGTGTTTGTTGTTAAGATGTTCCTAGTTGTAGTGTTCGTTGTTGTAGTGTTCGTTGTTGAAGTGTTCGTTGTTCTGATTTTCGTTGTTGTAGTGTTCATTATTGTGGTGTTCGTTGTTGTGGTGTTCGTTGTTCTAGTGTTCGTTGTTGTAGTGTTCATTATTGTAGTGTTCGCTGTTGTTGTGTTCGTTGTTCTAGTGTTCGTTGTTGTGGTGTTCGTTGTTGAGATATTCGTTGTTGAGATGTTCGTTGTTGAGATGTTCGTTGTTGTGGTGTTCGTAGATGTGGTGTTCGTTGTTGTAGTGTTTGTTGTTGCAGTGTTCGTTGTTGTAATGTTAGTTGTTGTAGTGTTCGTTGTTGTGGTGTTCGTTGTTGTGGTGTTCGTTGTTGCAGTGTTCGTTGTTGTGGTGTTCGTTGTTGTGGTGTTCGTTGTTGTAGTGTTCGTTGTTGAAGTGTTCGTTGTTGTTTTGTTCGTTGTTGTAGTGTTCAATGTTGTATTGTTCGTTGTTGTAGTGTTAATTATTGTAGTGTTCATTGTAGTGGTGTTCGTTGTTGTAATGGTCGTTTTTGTGATTTTCGTTGTTGTAATGTTCGTTGTTGAGGTGTTCGTTGTTGTAAAGTTCGTTGTTGTGGAGTTCGTTGTTGTGGTGTTCGTTGTTGTATTGTTCGTTGTTGTGGTGTTCGTTGTTGTGGTGTTTGTTGTTAAGGTTTTCGTAGTTGTAGTGTTCATTATTGTGGTGTTCGTTGCTGTGGTGTTCGTTGTTCTAGTGTTCGTTGTTGATGTGTTCATTATTGTGGTGTTCGTTATTGTGGTGTTCGTTGTTCTAGTGTTCGTTGTTGTAATGTTCGTTGTTGAAATGTTCGTTGTTGAGATGTTCGTTTTTGTGATGGTCGTTGTTGTGATGTTCGCTGTTGTAGTGTTCGTTGTTGAGACGTTCGTTGTTGTGGTGTTCTTTGTTGATGTGTTCATTGTTGTAGTGTTCATTGTTGAGATGTTCGTTGTTGAGATGTTCGTTGTTGTAGTGTTCGTTGTTTTAGTGTTCGTTGTTGTAGTGTTCATTGTTGTGGTGTTCGTTGTGGTAGTGTTCGTTGTTGTAGTGTTCGTTGTTGTAGTGTTCGTTGTTTTGGTGTTCGTTGTTGTAGTGTTCGTTGTTGTAGTGTTCGTTGTTGTAGTGTTCGTTGTTGTAGTGTTCGTTGTTGAGATGTTCGTTGTTGAGATGTTCGTTGTTGTAGTGTTCGTTGTTGAGATGTTCGCTGTTGAGAGGTTCGTTGTTGAGATGTTCGTTGTTGTGGTGGTCGTTGTTGTAATGTTCGTAGTAGTGATGTTCGTTGTTGTAGTGTTCGTTGTTGAGATATTCGTTGTTGAGATGTTCGTTGTTGAAATGTTCGTTGTTGTGGTGTTCGTTGATGTGGTGTTCGTTGTTGTAGTGTTCGTTGTTGAGATATTCGTTGTTGAGATGTTCGTTGTTGAAATGTTCGTTGTTGTGGTGTTCGTTGATGTGTTGTTCGTTGTTTTAGTGTTCGTTGTTGTAGTGTTCGTTGTTGTAGTGTTCGTTGGTGTAGTGTTCGTTGTTGTAGTGTTCATTGTTGTAAAGTTCGTTGTTGTAGTGTTCGTTGTTGTAGTGTTCGTTGTTGTAATGTTCGTTGTTGTGGTGTTCGTTGTTGTACTGTTCGTTGTTGTAGTGTTCGTTCTTGTAGTGTTCATTGTTGTAACGTTCGTTGTTGTAGTGTTTGTTGTTGTAGTGTTCGTTGTTCTAGTGTATGTTGTTGAAGAGTTCGTTGTTGTAGTATTCCTTGTTGTGGAGTTCGTTCTTATAACGTTCGTTGTTGTAGTGTTCGTTGTTCTAATGTTCGTTGTTGTGGTGTTCGTTGTTGTAGCGTTCGTTGTTGTAGTGTTTGTTGTTGTAGTGTTCGTTGTTGTAATGTTAGTTGTTGTAGTGTTCATTGTTGTAATTTTCGTTGTTGTGGTGTTCGTTGTTGTAGTGTTCGTTGTTGTGGTGTTCGTTGTTGTGGTGTTCGTTGTTGTAGTGTTCGTTGTTGTGGTGTTCGTTGTTGTGGTGTTCGTTGTTGTAGTGTTCGTTGTTGAAGTGTTCGTTGTTGTTTTGTTCGTTGTTGTAGTGTTCAATGTTGTATTGTTCGTTGTTGTAGTGTTAATTATTGTAGTGTTCGTTGTAGTGGTGTTCGTTGTTGTTATGGTCGTTTTTGTGATTTTCGTTGTTGTAATATTCGTTGTTGAGGTGTTCGTTGTTGTAAAGTTCGTTGTTGTGGAGTTCGTTGTTGTATTGTTCGTTGTTGTGGTGTTTGTTGTTGTAAAGTTCGTTGTTGTGGTGTTTGTTGTTAAGGTTTTCGTAGTTGTAGTGTTCGTTGTTGTAGTGTTCGATGTTCTGATTTTCGTTGTTGTAGTGTTCATTATTGTGGTGTTCGTTGTTGAGATGTTCGTTGTTGTGATGTTCGTTGTTGTGATGTTCGTTCTTGTGGTGTTCGTTGTTGTAGTGTTCGTTGTTGAGATGTTCGTTGTTGTGGTGCTCGTTGTTGTAGTGTTCATTGTTTTAGTGTTCGTAGTTGAGATGTTCGTTGTTGAGACGTTCGATGTTGAGATGTTCGTTGTTGAGATGTTCGTTGTTGTGGTCTTCGTTGTTGTGATGTTCGTTGTTGTGGTGTTCGTTGTTGTAGTGTTCGTTGTTGAGAGGTTCGTTGTTGAGATGTTCGTTGTTGTAAAGTTCGTAGTTGTAGAGTTCATTGTTGAGATGTTCGTTGTTGTGGTGTTCATTGTTGTGATGTTCGTTGTTGTGGTGTTCGTTGTTTATAGTGTTCGTTGTTGAGAGGTTCGTTTTTGAGATGTTCGTTGTTGAGATGTTCGTTGTTGTAAAGTTCGTTGTTGTGGTGTTTGTTGTTAAGATGTTCCTAGTTGTAGTGTTCGTTGTTGTAGTGTTCGTTGTTGAAGTGTTCGTTGTTCTGATTTTCGTTGTTGTAGTGTTCATTATTGTGGTGTTCGTTGTTGTGGTGTTCGTTGTTCTAGTGTTCGTTGTTGTAGTGTTCATTATTGTAGTGTTTGCTGTTGTTGTGTTCGTTGTTCTAGTGTTCGTTGTTGTGGTGTTCGTTGTTGAGATATTCGTTGTTGAGATGTTCGTTGTTGAGATGTTCGTTGTTGTGGTGTTCGTAGATGTGGTGTTCGTTGTTGTAGTGTTTGTTGTTGCAGTGTTCGTTGTTGTAATGTTAGTTGTTGTAGTGTTCGTTGTTGTGGTGTTCGTTGTTGTTGTGTTCGTTGTTGCAGTGTTCGTTGTTGTGGTGTTCGTTGTTGTGGTGTTCGTTGTTGTAGTGTTCGTTGTTGAAGTGTTCGTTGTTGTTTTGTTCGTTGTTGTAGTGTTCAATGTTGTATTGTTCGTTGTTGTAGTGTTAATTATTGTAGTGTTCATTGTAGTGGTGTTCGTTGTTGTAATGGTCGTTTTTGTGATTTTCGTTGTTGTAATGTTCGTTGTTGAGGTGTTCGTTGTTGTAAAGTTCGTTGTTGTGGAGTTCGTTGTTGTAAAGTTCGTTGTTGTATTGTTCGTTGTTGTGGTGTTCGTTGTTGTATTGTTCGTTGTTGTGGTGTTTGTTGTTAAGGTTTTCGTAGTTGTAGTGTTCATTATTGTTGTGTTCGTTGCTGTGGTGTTCGTTGTTCTAGTGTTCGTTGTTGATGTGTTCATTATTGTGGTGTTCGTTGTTGTGGTGTTCGTTGTGGTAGTGTTCGTTGTTGTAGTGTTCATTGTTGTAGTGTTCGTTGTCTTGGTGTTCGTTGTTGTAATGTTCGCTGTTGTAGTGTTCGTTGTTGTAGTGTTCGTTGTTGAGATGTTCGTTGTTGAGATGTTCGTTGTTGTGGTGTTCGTTGTTGTGGTGTTTGTTGTTAAGGTTTTCGTAGTTGTAGTGTTCATTATTGTGGTGTTCGTTGCTGTGGTGTTCGTTGTTCTAGTGTTCGTTGTTGATGTGTTCATTATTGTGGTGTTCGTTGTTGTGGTGTTCGTTGTTCTAGTGTTCGTTGTTGTAATGTTCGTTGTTGAGATGTTCGTTGTTGAGATGTTCGTTTTTGTGATGGTCGTTGTTGTGATGTTCGTTGTTGTGGTGTTCTTTGTTGTTGTGTTCATTGTTGTAGTGTTCATTGTTGAGATGTTCGTTGTTGAGATGTTCGTTGTTGTAGTGTTCGTTGTTTTAGTGTTCGTTGTTGTAGTGTTCATTGTTGTGGTGTTCGTTGTGGTAGTGTTCGTTGTTGTAGTGTTCGTTGTTGTAGTGTTCGTTGTTTTGGTGTTCGTTGTTGTAGTGTTCGTTGTTGTAGTGTTCGTTGTTGTAGTGTTCGTTGCTGTAGTGTTCGTTGTTGAGATGTTCGTTGTTGAGATGTTCGTTGTTGTAGTGTTCGTTGTTGAGATGTTCGCTGTTGAGAGGTTCGTTGTTGAGATGTTCGTTGTTGTGGTGGTCGTTGTTGTAATGTTCGTAGTAGTGAGGTTCGTTGTTGTAGTGTTAGTTGTTGAGATATTCGTTGTTGAGATGTTCGTTGTTGAAATGTTCGTTGATGTGGTGTTCGTTGTTGTAGTGTTCGTTGTTGAGATATTCGTTGTTGAGATGTTCGTTGTTGAAATGTTCGTTGTTGTGGTGTTCGTTGATGTGTTGTTCGTTGTTTTAGTGTTCGTTGTTGTAGTGTTCGTTGTTGTAGTGCTCGTTGGTGTAGTGTTCGTTGTTGTAGTGTTCATTGTTGTAAAGTTCGTTGTTGTAGTGTTCGTTGTTGTAGTGTTCGTTGTTGTAATGTTTGTTGTTGTGGTGTTCATTGTTGTACTGTTCGTTGTTGTAGTGTTCGTTCTTGTAGAGTTCATTGTTGTAACGTTCGTTGTTGTAGTGTTTGTTGTTGTAGTGTTCGTTGTTCTAGTGTATGTTGTTGAAGAGTTCGTTGTTGTAGTATTCCTTGTTGTGGAGTTCGTTCTTATAACGTTCGTTGTTGTAGTGTTCGTTGTTCTAATGTTCGTTGTTGTGGTGTTCGTTGTTGTAGCGTTCGTTGTTGTAGTGTTTGTTGTTGTAGTGTTCGTTGTTGTAATGTTAGTTGTTGTAGTGTTCATTGTTGTAATTTTCGTTGTTGTGGTGTTCGTTGTTGAAGTGTTCGTTGTTGTGGTGTTCGTTGTTGTGGTGTTCGTTGTTGTAGTGTTCGTTGTTGTGGTGTTCGTTGTTGTGGTGTTCGTTGTTGTAGTGTTCGTTGTTGAAGTGTTCGTTGTTGTTTTGTTCGTTGTTGTAGTGTTCAATGTTGTATTGTTCGTTGTTGTAGTGTTAATTATTGTAGTGTTCGTTGTAGTGGTGTTCGTTGTTGTTATGGTCGTTTTTGTGATTTTCGTTGTTGCAATATTCGTTGTTGAGGTGTTCGTTGTTGTAAAGTTCGTTGTTGTGGTGTTTGTTGTTGTAAAGTTCGTTGTTGTGGTGTTTGTTGTTAAGGTTTTCGTAGTTGTAGTGTTCGTTGTTGTAGTGTTCGATGTTCTGATTTTCATTGTTGTAGTGTTCATTATTGTGGTGTTCGTTGTTGAGATGTTCGTTGTTGTGATGTTCGTTGTTGTGATGTTCGTTCTTGTGGTGTTCGTTGTTGTAGTGTTCGTTGTTGAGATGTTCGTTGTTGTGGTGCTCGTTGTTGTAGTGTTCATTGTTTTAGTGTTCGTAGTTGAGATGTTCGTTGTTGAGACGTTCGATGTTGAGATGTTCGTTGTTGAGATGTTCGTTGTTGTGGTCTTCGTTGTTGTGATGTTCGTTGTTGTGGTGTTCGTTGTTGTAGTGTTCGTTGTTGAGAGGTTCGTTGTTGAGATGTTCGTTGTTGTAAAGTTCGAAGTTGTAGAGTTCATTGTTGTGATGTTCGTTGTTGTGGTGTTCGTTGTTTATAGTGTTCGTTGTTGAGAGGTTCGTTTTTGAGATGTTCGTTGTTGAGATGTTCGTTGTTGTAAAGTTCGTTGTTGTGATGTTTGTTGTTAAGATGTTTCTAGTTGTAGTGTTCGTTGTTGTAGTGTTCGTTGTTGAAGTGTTCGTTGTTCTGATTTTCGTTGTTGTAGTGTTCATTATTGTGGTGTTCGTTGTTGTGGTGTTCGTTGTTGCAGTGTTCGTTGTTGTGGTGTTCGTTGTTGTGGTGTTCGTTGTTGTAGTGTTCGTTGTTGAAGTGTTCGTTGTTGTTTTGTTCGTTGTTGTAGTGTTCAATGTTGTATTGTTCGTTGTTGTAGTGTTAATTATTGTAGTGTTCATTGTAGTGGTGTTCGTTGTTGTAATGGTCGTTTTTGTGATTTTCGTTGTTGTAATGTTCGTTGTTGAGGTGTTCGTTGTTGTAAAGTTCGTTGTTGTGGAGTTCGTTGTTGTGGTGTTCGTTGTTGTATTGTTCGTTGTTGTGGTGTTCGTTGTTGTGGTGTTTGTTGTTAAGGTTTTCGTAGTTGTAGTGTTCATTATTGTGGTGTTCGTTGCTGTGGTGTTCGTTGTTCTAGTGTTCGTTGTTGATGTGTTCATTATTGTGGTGTTCGTTTTTGAGATGTTCGTTGTTGTGATGTTCGTTGTTGTGATGTTCGTTCTTGTGGTGTTCGTTGTTGTAGTGTTCGTTGTTGAGATGTTCGTTGTTGTGGTGCTCATTGCTGTAGTGTTCATTGTTGTAGTGTTCGTAGTTGAGATGTTCGTTGTTGAAACGTTCGATGTTGAGATGTTCGTTGTTGAGATGTTCGTTGTTGTGGTGTTCGTTGATGTGATGTTCATTGCTGTGGTGTTCGTTGTTGTAGTGTTCGTTGTTGAGAGGTTCGTTGTTGAGATGTTCGTTGTTGAGATGTTCGTTGTTGTAAAGTTCGTTGTTGTGGTGTTTGTTGTTGAGATGTTCGTAGTTGTAGAGTTCGTTGTTGAGATGTTTGTTGTTGTGGTGTTCGTTGTTGTGATGTTCGTTGTTGTGGTGTTCGTTGTTGTAGTGTTCGTTGTTGTAGTGTTCGTTGTTGTGGTGTTTGTTGTTAAGGTTTTTGTAGTTGTAGTGTTCGTTGTTGTAGTGTTCGTTGTTCTAATTTTCGTTGTTGTAGTGTTCATTATTGTGGTGTTCGTTTTTGAGATGTTCGTTGTTGTGATGTTCGTTGTTGTGATGTTCGTTCTTGTGGTGTTCGTTGTTGTAGTGTTCGTTGTTGAGATGTTCGTTGTTGTGGTGCTCGTTGCTGTAGTGTTCATTGTTGTAGTGTTCGTAGTTGAGATGTTCGTTGTTGAAACGTTCGATGTTGAGATGTTCGTTGTTGAGATGTTCGTTGTTGTGGTGTTCGTTGATGTGATGTTCATTGCTGTGGTGTTCGTTCTTGTAGTGTTCGTTGTTGAGAGGTTCGTTGTTGAGATGTTCGTTGTTGAGATGTTCGTTGTTGTAAAGTTCGTTGTTGTGGTGTTTGTTGTTGAGATGTTCGTAGTTGTAGAGTTCGTTGTTGAGATGTTTGTTGTTGTGGTGTTCGTTGTTGTGATGTTCGTTGTTGTGGTGTTTTTGTTTATAGTGTTCGTTGTTGAGAGGTTCGTTGTTGAGATGTTCGTTGTTGAGATGTTGGTTGTTGTAAAGTTCGTTGTTTTGGTGTTTGTTTTTGAGATGATCGTAGTTGTTGAGTTTGTTGTTGAGATGTTCGTTGTTGTGGTGTTCGTTGTTGTGATGTTCGTTGTTGTGGTGTTCGTTGTTGTAGTGTTCGTTGTTGTAGTGTTCATTATTGTGGTGTTCGTTGTTGTGGTGTTCGTTGTTCTAGTGTTCGTTGTTGTAGTGTTCATTGTTGTAGTGTTCGTTGTTGAGATGTTCGTTGTTGCAGTGTTCGTTGTTTTAGTGTTCGTTGTTGTAGTGTTCGTTGTTGTGGTGTTCGTTGTGGTAGTGTTCGTTGTTGTAGTGTTCGTTGTTGTAGTGTTCGTTGTTGTAGTGTTCGTTGTTCTAGTGTTCGATGTTGTAGTGTTCAATATTGTGGTGTTCGTTGTTGGTGTGTTCGTTGTTCTAGTGTTCGTTGTTGTAGTGTTCGTTGTTGAGATGTACGTTGTTGAGATGTTTGTTTTTTGTGATGGTCGTTGTTGTCATGTTCGTTTTTGTAGTGTTCGTTGTTGAGATGTTCGTTGTTTTGGTGTTCGTTGTTGTAGTGTGCGTTGTTGAGATGTTCGTTGTTGAGATGTTCGTTGTTGTAGTGTTCGTTGTTTTAGTGTTCGTTGTTGTAGTGTTCGTTGTTGTGGTGTTCGTTGTGGTAGTGTTCGTTGTTGTAGTGTTCGTTGTTGTAGTGTTCGTTGTCTTGGTGTTCGTTGTTGTAGTGTTCGCTGTTGTAGTGTTCGTTGTTGTAGTGTTCGTTGTTGTAGTGTTCGTTGTTGAGATGTTCGTTGTTGTAGTGTTCGTTGTTGAGATGTTCGCTGTTGAGAGGTTCGTTGTTGAGATGTTCGTTGTTGTGGTGGTCGTTGTTGTAATGTTCGTAGTTGTGATGTTCGTTGTTGTAGTGTTCGTTGTTGAGATATTCGTTGTTGAGATGTTCGTTGTTGAAATGTTCGTTGTTGTGGTGTTCGTTGATGTGGTGTTCGTTGTTTTAGTGTTCGTTGTTGTAGCGTTCGTTGTTGTAGTGTTCGTTGGTGTAGTGTTCGTTGTTGTAGTGTTCATTGTTGTAAAGTTCGTTGTTGTAGTGTTCGTTGTTGTAGTGTTCGTTGTTGTAATGTTCGTTGTTGTGGTGTTCGTTGTTGTACTGTTCGTTGTTGTAGTGTTCGTTCTTGTAGTGTTCATTGTTGTAACGTTCGTTGTTGTAGTGTTTGTTGTTGCAGTGTTCGTTGTTCTAGTGTATGTTGTTGAAGAGATCGTTGTTGTAGTATTCCTTGTTGTGGAGTTCGTTCTTATAACGTTCGTTGTTGTACTGTTCGTTGTTCTAATGTTCGTTGTTGTAGCGTTCGTTGTTGTAGTGTTTGTTGTTGTAGTGTTCGTTGTTGTAATGTTAGTTGTTGTAGTGTTCATTGTTGTAATTTTCGTTGTTGTGGTGTTCGTTGTTGTAGTGTTCGTTGTTGTGGTGTTCGTTGTTGTGGTGTTCGTTGTTGTAGTGTTCGTTGTTGTGGTGTTCGTTGTTGTGGTGTTCGTTTTTGTAGTGTTCGTTGTTGAAGTGTTCGTTGTTGTTTTGTTCGTTGTTGTAGTGTTCAATGTTGTATTGTTCGTTGTTGTAGTGTTAATTATTGTAGTGTTCGTTGTAGTGGTGTTCGTTGTTGTTATGGTCGTTTTTGTGATTTTCGTTGTTGTAATGTTCGTTGTTGAGGTGTTCGTTGTTGTATTGTTCGTTGTTGTGGTGTTTGTTGTTGTAAAGTTCGTTGTTGTGGTGTTTGTTAAGGTTTTCGTAGTTGTAGTGTTCGTTGTTGTAGTGTTCGATGTTCTGATTTTCATTGTTGTAGTGTTCATTATTGTGGTGTTCGTTGTTGAGATGTTCGTTGTTGTGATGTTCGTTGTTGTGATATTCGTTCTTGTGGTGTTCGTTGTTGTAGTGTTCGTTGTTGAGATGTTCGTTGTTGTGGTGCTCGTTGTTGTAGTGTTCATTGTCTTAGTGTTCGTAGTTGAGATGTTCGTTGTTGAGACGTTCGATGTTGAGATGTTCGTTGTTGAGATGTTCGTTGTTGTGGTCTTCGTTGTTGTGATGTTCGTTGTTGTGGTGTTCGTTGTTGTAGCGTTCGTTGTTGAGAGGTTCGTTTTTGAGATGTTCATTGTTGTAAAGTTCGTAGTTGTAGAGTTCATTGTTGAGATGTTCGTTGTTGTGGTGTTCGTTGTTTATAGTGTTCGTTGTTGAGAGGTTCGTTTTTGAGATGTTCGTTGTTGAGATGTTCGTTGTTGTAAAGTTCGATGTTGTGGTGTTTGTTGTTAAGATGTTCGTAGTTGTAGTGTTCGTTGTTGTAATGTTCGTTGTTGAAGTGTTCGTTGTTCTGATTTTCGTTGTTGTAGTGTTCATTATTGTGGTGTTCGTTGTTGTGGTGTTCGTAGTTGTAGTGTTCGTTGTTGTAGTGTTCGTTGTTGAAGTGTTCGTTGTTGAAGTGTTCGTTGTTCTGATTTTCGTTGTTGTATTGTTCATTATTGTGGTGTTCGTTGTTGTGGTGTTCGTTGTTCTAGTGTTCGTTGTTGTAGTGTTCATTATTGTAGTGTTCGCTGTTGTGGTGTTCGTTGTTCTAGTGTTCGTTGTTGTGGTGTTCGTTGTTGAGATATTCGTTGTTCAGATGTTCGTTGTTGAGATTTTCGTTGTTGTGGTGTTCGTAGATGTGGTGTTCGTTGTTGTAGTGTTTGTTGTTGCAGTGTTCGTTGTTGTAATGTTAGTTGTTGTAGTGTTCGTTGTTGTGGTGTTCGTTGTTGTGGTGTTCGTTGTTGCAGTGTTCGTTGTTGTGGTGTTCGTTGTTGTGGTGTTCGTTGTTGTAGTGTTCGTTGTTGAAGTGTTCGTTGTTGTTTTGTTCGTTGTTGTAGTGTTCAATGTTGTATTGTTCGTTGTTGTAGTGTTAATTATTGTAGTGTTCATTGTAGTGGTGTTCATTGTTGTAATGGTCGTTTTTGTGATTTTCGTTGTTGTAATGTTCGTTGTTGAGGTGTTCGTTGTTGTAAAGTTCGTTGTTGTGGAGTTCGTTGTTGTGGTGTTCGTTGTTGTATTGTTCGTTGTTGTGGTGTTCGTTGTTGTGGTGGTTGTTGTTAAGGTTTTCGTAGTTGTAGTGTTCCCTGTTGTAGTGTTCGTTGTTGAAGTGTTCGTTGTTCTGATTTTCGTTGTTGTAGTGTTCATTATTGTGGTGTTCGTTGCTGTGGTGTTCGTTGTTCTAGTGTTCGTTGTTGTTGTGTTCATTATTGTGGTGTTCGTTGTTGTGGTGTTCGTTGTTCTAATGTTCGTTGTTGTAATGTTCGTTGTTGAGATGTTCGTTGTTGAGATGTTCGTTTTTGTGATGGTCGTTGTTGTGATGTTCGTTGATGTAGTGTTCGTTGTTGAGATGTTCGTTGTTGTGGTGTTCTTTGCTGTTGTGTTCATTGTTGTAGTGTTCATTGTTGAGATGTTCGTTGTTGAGATGTTCGTTGTTGTAGTGTTCGTTGTTTTAGTGTTCGTTGTTGTAGTGTTCATTGTTGTGGTGTTCGTTGTGGTAGTGTTCGTTGTTGTAGTGTTCGTTGTTGTAGTGTTCGTTGTTTTGGTGTTCGTTGTTGTAGTGTTCGTTGTTGTAGTGTTCGTTGTTGTAGTGTTCGTTGTTGAGATGTTCGTTGTTGAGATGTTCGTTGTTGTAGTGTTCGTTGTTGAGATGTTCGTTGTTGTGGTGCTCGTTGTTGTAGTGTTCATTGTCTTAGTGTTCGTAGTTGAGATGTTCGTTGTTGAGACGTTCGATGTTGAGATGTTCGTTGTTGAGATGTTCGTTGTTGTGGTCTTCGTTGTTGTGATGTTCGTTGTTGTGGTGTTCGTTGTTGTAGCGTTCGTTGTTGAGAGGTTCGTTTTTGAGATGTTCATTGTTGTAAAGTTCGTAGTTGTAGAGTTCATTGTTGAGATGTTCGTTGTTGTGGTGTTCGTTGTTTATAGTGTTCGTTGTTGAGAGGTTCGTTTTTGAGATGTTCGTTGTTGAGATGTTCGTTGTTGTAAAGTTCGTTGTTGTGGTGTTTGTTGTTAAGATGTTCGTAGTTGTAGTGTTCGTTGTTGTAATGTTCGTTGTTGAAGTGTTCGTTGTTCTGATTTTCGTTGTTGTAGTGTTCATTATTGTGGTGTTCGTTGTTGTGGTGTTCGTAGTTGTAGTGTTCGTTGTTGTAGTGTTCGTTGTTGAAGTGTTCGTTGTTGAAGTGTTCGTTGTTCTGATTTTCGTTGTTGTATTGTTCATTATTGTGGTGTTCGTTGTTGTGGTGTTCGTTGTTCTAGTGTTCGTTGTTGTGGTGTTCGTTGTTGAGATATTCGTTGTTCAGATGTTCGTTGTTGAGATTTTCGTTGTTGTGGTGTTCGTAGATGTGGTGTTCGTTGTTGTAGTGTTTGTTGTTGCAGTGTTCGTTGTTGTAATGTTAGTTGTTGTAGTGTTCGTTGTTGTGGTGTTCGTTGTTGTGGTGTTCGTTGTTGCAGTGTTCGTTGTTGTGGTGTTCGTTGTTGTGGTGTTCGTTGTTGTGGTGGTTGTTGTTAAGGTTTTCGTAGTTGTAGTGTTCCCTGTTGTAGTGTTCGTTGTTGAAGTGTTCGTTGTTCTGATTTTCGTTGTTGTAGTGTTCATTATTGTGGTGTTCGTTGCTGTGGTGTTCGTTGTTCTAGTGTTCGTTGTTGTTGTGTTCATTATTGTGGTGTTCGTTGTTGTGGTGTTCGTTGTTCTAATGTTCGTTGTTGTAATGTTCGTTGTTGAGATGTTCGTTGTTGAGATGTTCGTTTTTGTGATGGTCGTTGTTGTGATGTTCGTTGTTGTAGTGTTCGTTGTTGAGATGTTCGTTGTTGTGGTGTTCTTTGTTGTTGTGTTCATTGTTGTAGTGTTCATTGTTGAGATGTTCGTTGTTGAGATGTTCGTTGTTGTAGTGTTCGTTGTTTTAGTGTTCGTTGTTGTAGTGTTCGTTGTTGTGGTGTTCGTTGTGGTAGTGTTCGTTGTTGTAGTGTTCGTTGTTGTAGTGTTCGTTGTTTTGGTGTTCGTTGTTGTAGTGTTCGTTGTTGTAGTGTTCGTTGTTGAGATGTTCGTTGTTGAGATGTTCGTTGTTGTAGTGTTCGTTGTTGAGATGTTCGTTGTTGAGAGGTTCTATGCTGAGATGTTCGTTGTTGTGGTGGTCGTTGTTGTAATGTTCGTTGTTGTGATGTTCGTTGTTGTAGTGTTCGTTGTTGAGATATTCGTTGTTGTATTGTTCGATGTTATACTGTTCGTTGTTGTAGTGTTCGTTGTTGTAGTGTTCATTGTTGTAATGTTCGTTGTTGTAGTGTTTGTTGTTGTAGTGTTCGTTGTTGTAGTGTATGTTGTAGTGTTCGTTGTTGTAGTGTTCCTTGTTGTGAAGTTCGTTCTTATAACGTTCGTTGTTGTAGTGTTCGTTGTTCTAATGTTCGTTGTTGTGGTGTTCGTTGTTGTAGCGTCCGTTGTTGTAGTGTTTGTTGTTGTAGTGTTCGTTGTTGTAATGTTAGTTGTTGTAGTGTTCATTGTTGTAATTTTCGTTGTTGTGGTGTTCGTTGTTGTAGTGTTCGTTGTTGTGGTGTTCGTTGTTGTGGTGTTCGTTGTTGTAGTGTTCGTTGTTGTGGTGTTCGTTGTTGTGGTGTTCGTTGTTGTGGTGTTCGTTGTTGTAGTGTTCATTGTTGTAGTGTTCATTGTTGAGATGTTCGTTGTTGAGATGTTCGTTGTTGTAGTGTTCGTTGTTTTAGTGTTCGTTGTAGTGGTGTTCGTTGTTGTAATGGTCGTTTTTGTGATTTTCGTTGTTGTAATGTTCGTTGTTGAGGTGTTCGTTGTTGTAAAGTTCGTTGTTGTGGAGTTCGTTGTTGTGGTGTTCGTTGTTTTAGTGTTCGTTGTAGTGGTGTTCGTTGTTGTAATGGTCGTTTTTGTGATTTTCGTTGTTGTAATGTTCGTTGTTGAGGTGTTCGTTGTTGTAAAGTTCGTTGTTGTGGAGTTCGTTCTTGTGGTGTTCGTTGTTGTAGTGTTCGTTGTTGAGATGTTCGTTGTTGTGGTGCTCGTTGTTGTAGTGTTCATTGTTGTAGTGTTCGTAGTTGAGATGTTCGTTGTTGAAACGTTCGATGTTGAGATGTTCGTTGTTGAGATGTTCGTTGTTGTGGTGTTCGTTGTTGTGATGTTCATTGCTGTGGTGTTCGTTGTTGTGGTGTTCGTTGTTGTGATGTTCATTGCTGTGGTGTTCGTTGTTGTAGTGTTCGTTGTTGAGAGGTTCGTTGTTGAGATGTTCGTTGTTGAGATGTTCGTTGTTGTAAAGTTCGTTGTTGTGGTGTTTGTTGTTGAGATGTTCGTAGTTGTAGAGTTCGTTGTTGAGATGTTCGTTGTTGTGGTGTTCGTTGTTGTGATGTTCGTTGTTGTGGTGTTTTTGTTTATAGTGTTCGTTGTTGAGAGGTTCGTTGTTGAGATGTTCGTTGTTGAGATGTTGGTTGTTGTAAAGTTCGTTGTTTTGGTGTTTGTTGTTGAGATGATCGTAGTTGTAGAGTTCGTTGTTATGATATGCGTTGTTGTGGTGTTCGTTGTTCTAGTGTTCGTTGTTGTAGTGTTCATTATTGTGGTGTTCGTTGTTGTGGTGTTCGTTGTGGTAGTGTTCGTTGTTGTAGTGTTCGTTGTTGTAGTGTTCGTTGTTGTAGTGTTCGTTGTTCTAGTGTTCGATGTTGTAGTGTTCAATATTGTGGTGTTCGTTGTTGGTGTGTTTGTTGTTCTAGTGTTCGTTGTTGAGATGTACGTTGTTGAGATGTTTGTTTTTGTGATGTTCGTTGTTGTGATGTTCGTTGTTGTAGTGTTCGTTGTTGAGATGTTCGTTGTTTTGGTGTTCGTTGTTGTAGTGTACGTTGTTGAGATGTTCGTTGTTGAGATGTTCGTTGTTGTAGTGTTCGTTGTTTTAGTGTTCGTTGTTGTAGTGTTCGTTGTTGTGGTGTTCGTTGTGGTAGTGTTCGTTGTTGTAGTGTTCGTTGTTGTAGTGTTCGTTGTCTTGGTGTTCGTTGTTGTAGTGTTCGCTGTTGTAGTGTTCGTTGTTGTAGTGTTCGTTGTTGTAGTGTTCGTTGTTGAGATGTTCGTTGTTGAGATGTTCGTTGTTGTAGTGTTCGTTGTTGTAATATTCGTTGTTGTATTGTTCGTTGTTATATTGTTCGTTGTTGTAGTGTTCGTTGTTGTAGTGTTCATTGTTGTAATGTTCGTTGTTGTAGTGTTTGTTGTTGTAGTGTTCGTTGTTGTAGTGTTCGTTGTTGTAATATTCGTTGTTGTATTGTTCGTTGTTATATTGTTCGTTGTTGTAGTGTTCGTTGTTGTAGTGTTCATTGTTGTAATGTTCGTTGTTGTAGTGTTTGTTGTTGTAGTGTTCGTTGTTGTAGTGTATGTTGTTGTAGTGTTCGTTGTTGTAGTGTTCCTTGTTGTGAAGTTCGTTCTTATAACGTTCGTTGTTGTAGTGTTCGTTGTTCTAATGTTCGTTGTTGTGGTGTTCGTTGTTGTAGCATCCGTTGTTGTAGTGTTTGTTGTTGTAGTGTTCGTTGTTGTAATGTTAGTTGTTGTAGTGTTCATTGTTGTAATTTTCATTGTTGTGGTGTTCGTTGTTGTAGTGTTCGTTGTTGTGGTGTTCGTTGTTGTGGTGTTCGTTGTTGTAGTGTTCGTTGTTGTGGTGTTCGTTGTTGTGGTGTTCGTTGTTGTAGTGTTCATTGTTGTAGTGTTCATTGTTGAGATGTTCGCTGTTGAGATGTTCGTTCTTGTAGTGTTCGTTGTTTTAGTGTTCGTTGTAGTGGTGTTCGTTGTTGTAATGGTCGTTTTTGTGATTTTCGTTGTTGTAATGTTCGTTGTTGAGGTGTTCGTGTTTGTAAACTTCGTTGTTGTGGAGTTCGTTGTTGTGGTGTTCGTTGTTGTATTGTTCTTTGTTGTGGTGTTCGTTGTTGTAAAGTTCGTTGTTGTGGTGTTTGTTGTTAAGGTTTTTGTAGTTGTAGTGTTCGTTGTTGTAGTGTTCGTTGTTCTAATTTTCGTTGTTGTAGTGTTCATTATTGTGGTGTTCGTTTTTGAGATGTTCGTTGTTGTGATGTTCGTACTTGTGGTGTTCGTCCTTGTGGTGTTCGTTGTTGTAATGTTCGTTGTTGAGATGTTCGTACTTGTGGTGTTCGTTGTTGAAACGTTCGATGTTGAGATGTTCGTTGTTGAGATGTTCGTTGTTGTGGTGTTCGTTGTTGTGATGTTCATTGTTGTGGTGTTCGTTGTTGTAGTGTTCGTTGTTGAGAGGTTCGTTGTTGAGATGTTCGTTGTTGAGATGTTCGTTGTTGTAAAGTTCGTTATTGTGGTGTTTGTTGTTGAGATGTTCGTAGTTGTAGAGTTCGTTGTTGAGATGTTCGTTGTTGTGGTGTTCGTTGTTGTGATGTTCGTTGTTGTGGTGTTTTTGTTTATAGTGTTCGTTGTTGAGAGATTCGTTGTTGAGATGTTCGTTGTTGAGATGTTGGTTGTTGTAAAGTTCGTTGTTTCGGTGTTTGTTGTTGAGATGTTCGTAGTTGTAGAGTTCGTTGTTGAGATGTTCGTTGTTGTGGTGTTCGTTGTTGTGATGTTCATTGTTGTGGTGTTCGCTGTTGTAGTGTTCATTATTGTGGTGTTCGTTGTTGTGGTGTTCGTTGTTCTAGTGTTCGTTGTTGTAGTGTTCATTGTTGTAGTGTTCGTTGTTGAGATGTTCGTTGTTGTAGTGTTCGTTGTTTTAGTGTTCGTTGTTGTGGTGTTCGTTGTGGTAGTGTTCGTTGTTGTAGTGTTCGTTGTTGTAGTCTTCATTGTTGTAAAGTTCGTTGGTGTAATGTTCGTTGTTGTAGTGTTCGTTGTTCTAATGTTCGTTGTTGTGGTGTTCGTTGTTGTAGCGTTTGTTGCTGTAGTGTTTGTTGTTGTAGTGTTCGTTGTTGTAATGTTAGTTGTTGTAGTGTTCATTGTTGTAATTTTCGTTGTTGTGGTGTTCGTTGTTGTAGTGTTCGTTGTTGTGGTGTTCGTTGTTGTGGTGTTCGTTGTTGTAGTGTTCGTTGTTGTGGTGTTCGTTGTTGTGGTGTTCGTTGTTGTAGTGTTCGTTGTTGAAGTGTTCGTTGTTGTTTTGTTCGTTGTTGTAGTGTTCAATGTTGTATTGTTCGTTGTTGTAGTGTTAATTATTGTACTGTTCGTTGTAGTGGTGTTCGTTGTTGTAATGGTCGTTTTTGTGATTTTCGTTGTTGTAATGTTCGTTGTTGAGGTGTTCGTTGTTGTAAAGTTCGTTGTTGTGGAGTTCGTTGTTGTGGTGTTCGTTGTTGTATTGTTCGTTGTTGTGGTGTTTGTTGTTGTAAAGTTCGTTGTTGTGGTGTTCGTTGTGGTAGTGTTCGTTGTTGTAGTGTTCGTTGTTGTAGTGTTCGTTGTTGTAGTGTTCGTTGTTCTAGTGTTCGATGTTGTAGTGTTCAATATTGTGGTGTTCGTTGTTGGTGTGTTCGTTGTTGTAGTGTTTGTTGTTGTAGTGTTCGTTGTTGAGATGTACGTTGTTGAGATGTTTGTTTTTGTGATGGTCGTTGTTGTGATGTTCGTTGTTGTAGTGTTCGTTGTTGAGATGTTCGTTGTTTTGGTGTTTGTTGTTGTAGTGTACGTTGTTGAGATGTTCGTTGTTGAGATGTTCGTTGTTGTAGTGTTCGTTGTTTTAGTGTTCGTTGTTGTAGTGTTCGTTGTTGTGGTGTTCGTTGTGGTAGTGTTCGTTGTTGTAGTGTTCGTTGTTGTAGTGTTCATTGTTGTAATGTTCGTTGTTGTAGTGTTTGTTGTTGTAGTGTTCGTTGTTGTAGTGTATGTTGTTGTAGTGTTCGTTGTTGTAGTGTTCCTTGTTGTGAAATTCGTTCTTATAACGTTCGTTGTTGTAGTGTTCGTTGTTTTAATGTTCGTTGTTGTGGTGTTCGTTGTTGTAGCGTCCGTTGTTGTAGTGTTTGTTGTTGTAGTGTTCGTAGTTGTAATGTTAGTTGTTGTAGTGTTCATTGTTGTAATTTTCGTTGTTGTGGTGTTCGTTGTTGTAGTGTTCGTTGTTGTGGTGTTCGTTGTTGTGGTGTTCGTTGTTGTAGTGTTCATTGTTGAGATGTTCGCTGATGAGATGTTCGTTGTTGTAGTGTTCGTTGTTTTAGTGTTCGTTGTAGTGGTGTTCGTTGTTGTAATGGTCGTTTTTGTGATTTTCGTTGTTGTAATGTTCGTTGTTGAGGTGTTCGTTGTTGTAATGTTCGTTGTTGAGGTGTTCGTTGTTGTGGTGTTAGTTGTTGTATTGTTCTTTGTTGTGGTGTTCGTTGTTGTAAAGTTCGTTGTTGTAGTGTTCCTTGTTGTGAAGTTCGTTCTTATAACGTTCGTTGTTCAACCCGTCCTCTTAAAAAGAACGTCACTTTTGGCTCGTATGCGCGATATGGCTAAATTTGGACGTAATTTGAAATGAAATCGACTCACAAAAGTGACGTTCTGTTCCGTTTTCTATTTGAGTCGTCCGGTCTACGCGCAGAGGCTATAAGAGGAAACTTTAAATTAACGTTTTGCATAACGTTTTGAAACTTTATGAGAATTTCCTGCCCACCTAACCTATCAGAGGACCCTTAACTTACTGTTGTTGAAAAAAAAAATCCCAAATTTATTTTCATATTTTTTTCAATTTCAAATTACGTCCAAATTCGGCCATACGGGTAAACGGCCAAAAGCGACGTTCTTTTTAAGAGGACAGGTTGCGTTGTTGTAGTGTTCGTTGTTCTAATGTTCGTTGTTGTGGTGTTCGTTGTTGTAGCGTCCGTTGTTGTAGTGTTTGTTGTTGTAGTGTTCGTTGTTGTAATGTTAGTTGTTGTAGTGTTCATTGTTGTAATTTTCGTTGTTGTGGTGTTCGTTGTTGTAGTGTTCGTTGTTGTGGTGTTCGTTGTTGTGGTGTTCGTTGTTGTAGTGTTCGTTGTTGTGGTGTTCGTTGTTGTGGTGTTCGTTGTTGTGGTGTTCGTTGTTGTAGTGTTCATTGTTGTAGTGTTCATTGTTGAGATGTTCGTTGTTGAGATGTTCGTTGTTGTAGTGTTCGTTGTTTTAGTGTTCGTTGTAGTGGTGTTCGTTGTTGTAATGGTCGTTTTTGTGATTTTCGTTGTTGTAATGTTCGTTGTTGAGGTGTTCGTTGTTGTAAAGTTCGTTGTTGTGGAGTTCGTTGTTGTGGTGTTCGTTGTTTTAGTGTTCGTTGTAGTGGTGTTCGTTGTTGTAATGGTCGTTTTTGTGATTTTCGTTGTTGTAATGTTCGTTGTTGAGGTGTTCGTTGTTGTAAAGTTCGTTGTTGTGGAGTTCGTTCTTGTGGTGTTCGTTGTTGTAGTGTTCGTTGTTGAGATGTTCGTTGTTGTGGTGCTCGTTGTTGTAGTGTTCATTGTTGTAGTGTTCGTAGTTGAGATGTTCGTTGTTGAAACGTTCGATGTTGAGATGTTCGTTGTTAAGATGTTCGTTGTTGTGGTGTTCGTTGTTGTGATGTTCATTGCTGTGGTGTTCGTTGTTGTAGTGTTCGTTGTTGAGAGGTTCGTTGTTGAGATGTTCGTTGTTGAGATGTTCGTTGTTGTAAAGTTCGTTGTTGTGGTGTTTGTTGTTGAGATGTTCGTAGTTGTAGAGTTCGTTGTTGAGATGTTCGTTGTTGTGGTGTTCGTTGTTGTGATGTTCGTTGTTGTGGTGTTTTTGTTTATCGTGTTCGTTGTTGAGAGGTTCGTTGTTGAGATGTTCGTTGTTGAGATGTTGGTTGTTGTAAAGTTCGTTGTTTTGGTGTTTGTTGTTGAGATGATCGTAGTTGTAGAGTTCGTTGTTATGATGTTCGTTGTTGTGGTGTTCGTTGTTCTAGTGTTCGTTGTTGTAGTGTTCATTATTGTGGTGTTCGTTGTTGTGGTGTTCGTTGTGGTAGTGTTCGTTGTTGTAGTGTTCGTTGTTGTAGTGTTCGTTTTTGTAGTGTTCGTTGTTCTAGTGTTCGATGTTGTAGTGTTCAATATTGTGGTGTTCGTTGTTGGTGTGTTTGTTGTTCTAGTGTTCGTTGTTGAGATGTACGTTGTTGAGATGTTTGTTTTTGTGATGTTCGTTGTTGTGATGTTCGTTGTTGTAGTGTTCGTTGTTGAGATGTTCGTTGTTTTGGTGTTCGTTGTTGTAGTGTACGTTGTTGAGATGTTCGTTGTTGAGATGTTCGTTGTTGTAGTGTTCGTTGTTTTAGTGTTCGTTGTTGTAGTGTTCGTTGTTGTGGTGTTCGTTGTGGTAGTGTTCGTTGTTGTAGTGTTCGTTGTTGTAGTGTTCGTTGTCTTGGTGTTCGTTGTTGTAGTGTTCGCTGTTGTAGTGTTCGTTGTTGTAGTGTTCGTTGTTGTAGTGTTCGTTGTTGAGATGTTCGTTGTTGAGATGTTCGTTGTTGTAGTGTTCGTTGTTGTAATATTCGTTGTTGTATTGTTCGTTGTTATATTGTTCGTTGTTGTAGTGTTCGTTGTTGTAGTGTTCATTGTTGTAATGTTCGTTGTTGTAGTGTTTGTTGTTGTAGTGTTCGTTGTTGTAGTGTTCGTTGTTGTAATATTCGTTGTTGTATTGTTCGTTGTTATATTGTTCGTTGTTGTAGTGTTCGTTGTTGTAGTGTTCATTGTTGTAATGTTCGTTGTTGTAGTGTTTGTTGTTGTAGTGTTCGTTGTTGTAGTGTATGTTGTTGTAGTGTTCGTTGTTGTAGTGTTCCTTGTTGTGAAGTTCGTTCTTATAACGTTCGTTGTTGTAGTGTTCGTTGTTCTAATGTTCGTTGTTGTGGTGTTCGTTGTTGTAGCGTCCGTTGTTGTAGTGTTTGTTGTTGTAGTGTTTGTTGTTGTAATGTTAGTTGTTGTAGTGTTCATTGTTGTAATTTTCATTGTTGTGGTGTTCGTTGTTGTAGTGTTCGTTGTTGTGGTGTTCGTTGTTGTGGTGTTCGTTGTTGTAGTGTTCGTTGTTGTGGTGTTCGTTGTTGTGATGTTCGTTGTTGTAGTGTTCATTGTTGTAGTGTTCATTGTTGAGATGTTCGCTGTTGAGATGTTCGTTCTTGTAGTGTTCGTTGTTTTAGTGTTCGTTGTAGTGGTGTTCGTTGTTGTAATGGTCGTTTTTGTGATTTTCGTTGTTGTAATGTTCGTTGTTGAGGTGTTCGTGTTTGTAAACTTCGTTGTTGTGGAGTTCGTTGTTGTGGTGTTCGTTGTTGTATTGTTCTTTGTTGTGGTGTTCGTTGTTGTAAAGTTCGTTGTTGTGGTGTTTGTTGTTAAGGTTTTTGTAGTTGTAGTGTTCGTTGTTGTAGTGTTCGTTGTTCTAATTTTCGTTGTTGTAGTGTTCATTATTGTGGTGTTCGTTTTTGAGATGTTCGTTGTTGTGATGTTCGTACTTGTGGTGTTCGTCCTTGTGGTGTTCGTTGTTGTAATGTTCGTTGTTGAGATGTTCGTACTTGTGGTGTTCGTTGTTGAAACGTTCGATGTTGAGATGTTCGTTGTTGAGATGTTCGTTGTTGTGGTGTTCGTTGTTGTGATGTTCATTGTTGTGGTGTTCGTTGTTGTAGTGTTCGTTGTTGAGAGGTTCGTTGTTAAGATGTTCGTTGTTGAGATGTTCGTTGTTGTAAAGTTCGTTATTGTGGTGTTTGTTGTTGAGATGTTCGTAGTTGTAGAGTTCGTTGTTGAGATGTTCGTTGTTGTGGTGTTCGTTGTTGTGATGTTCGTTGTTGTGGTGTTTTTGTTTATAGTGTTCGTTGTTGAGAGATTCGTTGTTGAGATGTTCGTTGTTGAGATGTTCGTTGTTGTAAAGTTCGTTGTTTTGGTGTTTGTTGTTGAGATGTTCGTAGTTGTAGAGTTCGTTGTTGAGATGTTCGTTGTTGTGGTGTTCGTTGTTGTGATGTTCATTGTTGTGGTGTTCGCTGTTGTAGTGTTCATTATTGTGGTGTTCGTTGTTGTGGTGTTCGTTGTTCTAGTGTTCGTTGTTGTAGTGTTCATTGTTGTAGTGTTCGTTGTTGAGATGTTCGTTGTTGTAGTGTTCGTTGTTTTAGTGTTCGTTGTTGTGGTGTTCGTTGTGGTAGTGTTCGTTGTTGTAGTGTTCGTTGTTGTAGTCTTCATTGTTGTAAAGTTCGTTGGTGTAATGTTCGTTGTTGTAGTGTTCGTTGTTCTAATGTTCGTTGTTGTGGTGTTCGTTGTTGTAGCGTTTGTTGCTGTAGTGTTTGTTGTTGTAGTGTTCGTTGTTGTAATGTTAGTTGTTGTAGTGTTCATTGTTGTAATTTTCGTTGTTGTGGTGTTCGTTGTTGTAGTGTTCGTTGTTGTGGTGTTCGTTGTTGTGGTGTTCGTTGTTGTAGTGTTCGTTGTTGTGGTGTTCGTTGTTGTGGTGTTCGTTGTTGTAGTGTTCGTTGTTGAAGTGTTCGTTGTTGTTTTGTTCGTTGTTGTAGTGTTCAATGTTGTATTGTTCGTTGTTGTAGTGTTAATTATTGTACTGTTCGTTGTAGTGGTGTTCGTTGTTGTAATGGTCGTTTTTGTGATTTTCGTTGTTGTAATGTTCGTTGTTGAGGTGTTCGTTGTTGTAAAGTTCGTTGTTGTGGAGTTCGTTGTTGTGGTGTTCGTTGTTGTATTGTTCGTTGTTGTGGTGTTTGTTGTTGTAAAGTTCGTTGTTGTGGTGTTCGTTGTGGTAGTGTTCGTTGTTGTAGTGTTCGTTGTTGTAGTGTTCGTTGTTGTAGTGTTCGTTGTTCTAGTGTTCGATGTTGTAGTGTTCAATATTGTGGTGTTCGTTGTTGGTGTGTTCGTTGTTGTAGTGTTCGTTGTTGTAGTGTTCGTTGTTGAGATGTACGTTGTTGAGATGTTTGTTTTTGTGATGGTCGTTGTTGTGATGTTCGTTGTTGTAGTGTTCGTTGTTGAGATGTTCGTTGTTTTGGTGTTTGTTGTTGTAGTGTACGTTGTTGAGATGTTCGTTGTTGAGATGTTCGTTGTTGTAGTGTTCGTTGTTTTAGTGTTCGTTGTTGTAGTGTTCGTTGTTGTGGTGTTCGTTGTGGTAGTGTTCGTTGTTGTAGTGTTCGTTGTTGTAGTGTTCATTGTTGTAATGTTCGTTGTTGTAGTGTTTGTTGTTGTAGTGTTCGTTGTTGTAGTGTATGTTGTTGTAGTGTTCGTTGTTGTAGTGTTCCTTGTTGTGAAATTCGTTCTTATAACGTTCGTTGTTGTAGTGTTCGTTGTTCTAATGTTCGTTGTTGTGGTGTTCGTTGTTGTAGCGTCCGTTGTTGTAGTGTTTGTTGTTGTAGTGTTCGTAGTTGTAATGTTAGTTGTTGTAGTGTTCATTGTTGTAATTTTCGTTGTTGTGGTGTTCGTTGTTGTAGTGTTCGTTGTTGTGGTGTTCGTTGTTGTGGTGTTCGTTGTTGTAGTGTTCATTGTTGAGATGTTCGCTGATGAGATGTTCGTTGTTGTAGTGTTCGTTGTTTTAGTGTTCGTTGTAGTGGTGTTCGTTGTTGTTATGGTCGTTTTTGTGATTTTCATTGTTGTAATGTTCGTTGTTGAGGTGTTCGTTGTTGTAATGTTCGTTGTTGAGGTGTTCGTTGTTGTGGTGTTCGTTGTTGTATTGTTCTTTGTTGTGGTGTTCGTTGTTGTAAAGTTCGTTGTTGTGGTGTTTGTTGTTAAGGTTTTTGTAGTTGTAGTGTTCGTTGTTGTAGTGTTCGTTGTTCTAATTTTCGTTGTTGTAGTGTTCATTATTGTGGTGTTCGTTTTTGAGATGTTCGTTGTTGTGATGTTCGTACTTGTGGTGTTCGTACTTGTGGTGTTCGTTGTTGTAATGTTCGTTGTTGAGATGTTCGTACTTGTGGAGTTCGTACTTGTGGTGTTCGTTGTTGAAACGTTCGATGTTGAGATGTTCGTTGTTGAGATGTTCGTTGTTGTGGTGTTCGTTGTTGTGATGTTCATTGTTGTGGTGTTCGTTGTTGTAGTGTTCGTTGTTGAGAGGTTCGTTGTTGATATGTTCGTTGTTGAGATGTTCGTTGTTGTAAAGTTCGTTGTTGTGGTGTTTGTTGTTGAGATGTTCGTAGTTGTAGAGTTCGTTGTTGAGATGTTCATTGTTGTGGTGTTCGTTGTTGTGATGTTCGTAGTTGTGGTGTTTTTGTTTATAGTGTTCGTTGTTGAGAGATTCGTTGTTGAGATGTTCGTTGTTGAGATGTTGGTTGTTGTAAAGTTCGTTGTTTTGGTGTTTGTTGTTGAGATGTTCGTAGTTGTAGAGTTCGTTGTTGAGATGTTCGTTGTTGTGGTGTTCGTTGTTGTGATGTTCATTGTTGTGGTGTTCGTTGTTGTAGTGTTCATTATTGTGGTGTTCGTTGTTGTGGTGTTCGTTGTTCTAGTGTTCGTTGTTGTAGTGTTCATTGTTGTAGTGTTCGTTGTTGAGATGTTCGTTGTTGTAGTGTTCGTTGTTTTAGTGTTCGTTGTTGTAGTGTTCGTTGTTGTGGTGTTCGTTGTGGTAGTGTTCGTTGTTGTAGTGTTCGTTGTTGTAGTGTTCGTTGTTGTAGTGTTCGTTGTTGTAGTGTTCGTTGTTGTAGTGTTCAATATTGTGGTGTTCGTTGTTGTGGTGTTCGTTGTTCTAGTGTTCGTTGTTGTAGTGTTCGTTGTTGAGATGTACCTTGTTGAGATGTTTGTTTTTGTGATGGTCGTTGTTGTAATGTTCGTTGTTGTAGTGTTCGTTGTTGAGATGTTCGTTGTTTTGGTGTTCGTTGTTGTAGTGTGCATTGTTGAGATGTTCATTGTTGAGATGTTCGTTGGTGTAGTGTTCGTTGTTTTAGTGTTCGTTGTTGTAGTGTTCGTTGTTGTGGTGTTCGTTGTGGTAGTGTTCGTTGTTGTAGTGTTCGTTGTTGTAGTGTTCGTTGTCTTGGTGTTCGTTGTTGTAGTGTTCGTTGTTGTAGTGTTCGTTGTTGTAGTGTTCGTAGTTGTAGTGTTCGTTTTTGAGATGTTCGTTGTTGAGATGTTCGTTGTTGTAGTGTTCGTTGTTGAGATATTCGTTGTTGAGATGTTCGTTGTTGAGATGTTCGTTGTTGTGGTGTTCGTTGACGTGGTGTTCGTTGTTTTAGTGTTCGTTGTTGTAGTGTTCGTTGTTCTAATGTTCGTTGTTGTGGTGTTCGTTGTTGTAGCGTTTGTTGCTGTAGTGTTTGTTGTTGTAGTGTTCGTTGTTGTAATGTTAGTTGTTGTAGTGTTCATTGTTGTAGTTTTCGTTGTTGTGGTGTTCGTTGTTGTAGTGTTCGTTGTTGTGGTGTTCGTTGTTGTGGTGTTCGTTGTTGTAGTGTTCGTTGTTGTGGTGTTCGTTGTTGTGGTGTTCGTTGTTGTAGTGTTCGTTGTTGAAGTGTTCGTTGTTGTTTTGTTCGTTGTTGTAGTGTTCAATGTTGTATTGTTCGTTGTTGTAGTGTTAATTATTGTACTGTTCGTTGTAGTGGTGTTCGTTGTTGTAATGGTCGTTTTTGTGATTTTCGTTGTTGTAATGTTCGTTGTTGAGGTGTTCGTTGTTGTAAAGTTCGTTGTTGTGGAGTTCGTTGTTGTGGTGTTCGTTGTTGTATTGTTCGTTGTTGTGGTGTTTGTTGTTGTAAAGTTCGTTGTTGTGGTGTTCGTTGTGGTAGTGTTCGTTGTTGTAGTGTTCGTTGTTGTAGTGTTCGTTGTTGTAGTGTTCGTTGTTCTAGTGTTCGATGTTGTAGTGTTCAATATTGTGGTGTTCGTTGTTGGTGTGTTCGTTGTTGTAGTGTTCGTTGTTGTAGTGTTCGTTGTTGAGATGTACGTTGTTGAGATGTTTGTTTTTGTGATGGTCGTTGTTGTGATGTTCGTTGTTGTAGTGTTCGTTGTTGAGATGTTCGTTGTTTTGGTGTTTGTTGTTGTAGTGTACGTTGTTGAGATGTTCGTTGTTGAGATGTTCGTTGTTGTAGTGTTCGTTGTTTTAGTGTTCGTTGTTGTAGTGTTCGTTGTTGTGGTGTTCGTTGTGGTAGTGTTCGTTGTTGTAGTGTTCGTTGTTGTAGTGTTCATTGTTGTAATGTTCGTTGTTGTAGTGTTTGTTGTTGTAGTGTTCGTTGTTGTAGTGTATGTTGTTGTAGTGTTCGTTGTTGTAGTGTTCCTTGTTGTGAAATTCGTTCTTATAACGTTCGTTGTTGTAGTGTTCGTTGTTCTAATGTTCGTTGTTGTGGTGTTCGTTGTTGTAGCGTCCGTTGTTGTAGTGTTTGTTGTTGTAGTGTTCGTAGTTGTAATGTTAGTTGTTGTAGTGTTCATTGTTGTAATTTTCGTTGTTGTGGTGTTCGTTGTTGTAGTGTTCGTTGTTGTGGTGTTCGTTGTTGTGGTGTTCGTTGTTGTAGTGTTCATTGTTGAGATGTTCGCTGATGAGATGTTCGTTGTTGTAGTGTTCGTTGTTTTAGTGTTCGTTGTAGTGGTGTTCGTTGTTGTAATGGTCGTTTTTGTGATTTTCGTTGTTGTAATGTTCGTTGTTGAGGTGTTCGTTGTTGTAATGTTCGTTGTTGAGGTGTTCGTTGTTGTGGTGTTCGTTGTTGTATTGTTCTTTGTTGTGGTGTTCGTTGTTGTAAAGTTCGTTGTTGTGGTGTTTGTTGTTAAGGTTTTTGTAGTTGTAGTGTTCGTTGTTCTAATTTTCGTTGTTGTAGTGTTCATTATTGTGGTGTTCGTTTTTGAGATGTTCGTTGTTGTGATGTTCGTACTTGTGGTGTTCGTACTTGTGGTGTTCGTTGTTGTAATGTTCGTTGTTGAGATGTTCGTACTTGTGGAGTTCGTACTTGTGGTGTTCGTTGTTGAAACGGTCGATGTTGAGATGTTCGTTGTTGAGATGTTCGTTGTTGTGGTGTTCGTTGTTGTGATGTTCATTGTTGTGGTGTTCGTTGTTGTAGTGTTCGTTGTTGAGAGGTTCGTTGTTGATATGTTCGTTGTTGAGATGTTCGTTGTTGTAAAGTTCGTTGTTGTGGTGTTTGTTGTTGAGATGTTCGTAGTTGTAGAGTTCGTTGTTGAGATGTTCATTGTTGTGGTGTTCGTTGTTGTGATGTTCGTAGTTGTGGTGTTTTTGTTTATAGTGTTCGTTGTTGAGAGATTCGTTGTTGAGATGTTCGTTGTTGAGATGTTGGTTGTTGTAAAGTTCGTTGTTTTGGTGTTTGTTGTTGAGATGTTCGTAGTTGTAGAGTTCGTTGTTGAGATGTTTGTTGTTGTGGTGTTCGTTGTTGTGATGTTCATTGTTGTGGTGTTCGTTGTTGTAGTGTTCATTATTGTGGTGTTCGTTGTTGTGGTGTTCGTTGTTCTAGTGTTCGTTGTTGTAGTGTTCATTGTTGTAGTGTTCGTTGTTGAGATGTTCGTTGTTGTAGTGTTCGTTGTTTTAGTGTTCGTTGTTGTAGTGTTCGTTGTTGTGGTGTTCGTTGTGGTAGTGTTCGTTGTTGTAGTGTTCGTTGTTGTAGTGTTCGTTGTTGTAGTGTTCGTTGTTGTAGTGTTCGTTGTTGTAGTGTTCAATATTGTGGTGTTCGTTGTTGTGGTGTTCGTTGTTCTAGTGTTCGTTGTTGTAGTGTTCGTTGTTGAGATGTACCTTGTTGAGATGTTTGTTTTTGTGATGGTCGTTGTTGTAATGTTCGTTGTTGTAGTGTTCGTTGTTGAGATGTTCGTTGTTTTGGTGTTCGTTGTTGTAGTGTGCATTGTTGAGATGTTCATTGTTGAGATGTTCGTTGGTGTAGTGTTCGTTGTTTTAGTGTTCGTTGTTGTAGTGTTCGTTGTTGTGGTGTTCGTTGTGGTAGTGTTCGTTGTTGTAGTGTTCGTTGTTGTAGTGTTCGTTG